>NC_052121.1:4393313-4412608 GCF_012273895.1 Zerene cesonia | reverse complement strand
TATATTAAAAGGAAGAGTAATACCTTATTAAGTGAATGTAGTAAACGATACGTGTCGCTTGCATAAAGAGGAAGCTAACGGCAATAGAACACGGGTCTAGTAAGTTCTATAATTTACCGTTCAATACTGCAGTCTTCCTTAATATCTTCATTTATATTAAAACTAGCTTTCCGTCCGCGGCTTCGCCCACGAGGATTTCGGTGATATATCGAGATAATCGCGACATAGTAAGGAGTAGCCTATAGTCTTTTCCAAGGTCTAGACTACTTGTCAAAATTGGTTAAATGGTTTAGGTGTGAAAGAATCTTACATGATTTTATGCTTGACGATAATAAACTTCCACACAATCCTTTATTACTTTATACTATTACAACCACTTCTGCGATTTATTTCGAATTAAAAAATATCCTTTGTTCTCTTTCAAGTTCAGTTCTATCTTCATGCCAAATTTCATCAAAATCGGTTCAAGGTTTAGGCGTGAAAGCGTAACAGACAAACAGACGGAGTTACTTTCGCATTTATGATATTAGTAGGGACATTGCCTTGTCTATCAATCTAAGCGTATGTACATAGATTTAAACGTAGAAATTTTTTCAATTTGAATTAATCACATATTTGATTCTCAGGATCTGTCAAATTACCATAGACTGTATATTTCACTAATATGAAGAGCTTTTTTGAACGAAACTATATAAGATCCTACGAGTAATTCGACTTTATTAAATTTTTGTAGGTATATTAAGTTACGTATCACAATATTTGTTTATGCCTAAGATGTGTCTATATTATTAAATATAGGATTTCATGATGTTTATATACATCTATTATAACATACATGGTTTGTCATAACAAAATTTTAATCATATAAGTTTTAATTAACGAAATATTAATAATAATAAAATAACAAAAACTTCGATTGTATCAGTTTTAAGTGCTAAATATAAAGAAAGGTTGGACCTTTATGTTATCAGTTTTAATGTTATTGAATTTGGCTCCAACCTGTTCTTGTAAGTTGTTTAAAATCATCTTATCTCTAACATTAATTGAAGTAACTAACAAGTAATCGGCCTACTTTTGCCAATCATTCGTCATTATTCAATTGTGATATTTTATTGGGGATGTAATCATTTTTAAGTGACTGTTTTTTCAATGCCGCGCCTACGCTTTTGGTATGATTGTAATTTGTAAAGAATTAAATTAGCGAACATTAAGTACACTCATGAGCAGTAAATACCGTTCAGTGTATTAATCAATACGACCAGGTGAACGTCTCTCGAATGATTTTCCTCGTTCATTTCGATGCAGAGAAGTATCTCGAAGAAAATGAAAACATTTTCACGCACGCATAGCTATGCGAGTGGCCGCACTCGGTGCATTATGTTTCTGTGGCTATTAAGTACCATATTGCGCACTTTTGTTACCATTATGAAGAGCAGTAGCTGGTGTTATTTATGTTATAAATATGATTGTTTAAATTTGGAATTTCAATAACATGTATTAAATCTATACTATTAATGTAAGTATGAGGAATTTTTATGTTTTATTCTGTCGCGCTACTCTCAGGAACTGGATCGATTATCGTGAGTACCGAGTATCGATGTACCGTGATCCCTGAGTGCTATAGCCATACATATACCACGGGCAGTCTAGGATGGTCGGCTAGTAGGTAATATATGTATGTAATAATGTACTTACAATTTACATAATTTGTATATGTTCGATATAATGAATTTGTGATGGTTTTGGTTCATGAAGCTACAGAATAGACATCGTTTCGGTTTAGCTGTACAGACAGATCATTTAGTTGTATATTAAGCAAGACGATGAATGAAATGGATGTGAATTGGAAAATAAATTGACGAACAGAGGTCTTCGTTTTAGAATACAAATTTTCAGTTCAACAGTTGTTACGCAAGTATCTTACGAATACGAACTTAATACAATCTTATCAACGAATTATATAAATTAAAGGAAAATAATTACATCATTTACATTTAATAAATTTTAGTAATTATAATTTCGACAAATCGGAATCCATTCGACCAATGCAATTTATATACATTCCGATCGAGCAATTATGGCATTAACAAAAACAATATAAATTACGCACTTAGCTCGCAGTAGAGAAGTAGATATTAATAAGAGTCACTTTCTAAGTAATTTATTTTTTCCTCAGCTATTAAGCGCAAGGGGTAATGGCCAGTGGTGTCGCAAGGCGGTGCTGCAACGCGCTGACGTAACGTGGACTCGATTGGTTATTCCTCACTTATGTGGGGAAATAGATGAATTGTATAATTTTGAATCATAAGTTGATGTGTGCAAATAATGACGACGAAGATAATGGAATATCCACGAACATAATTATTTTTAACAAATAATAAACTGCCATCGAAAATATCAGAACTTGACCAAAAAGTCCCAGATTTAATTACAAGAAATGATAATCAAAATGCTGCATCTGCATCTAATTGAGAGTTCTGACACAACAATGACAAAACATACAATCGAATGAATTACTGGACTGTACGAAAACTTTTGTTTCTATATCTCCACTGCCTAACGGTATGCGTAAATGTTAACATAAAATTTAAAGCTGTACAATTTCTTTCACAATCTTTTAAGCTTTAATAGAGCCATAAACGTAACAAAATTTTATGTCAAATTTTGTCCCACGGAGATATTTTATAAACCGGTGTTGCATTTCGCGCCATAATTGAGGAGATTAGGGAAATGTACGATCTAAATTCATAAAGACATTATGTAAAGTGATATAAAAATGTCTGAAGTGAAATATGGAGTATAATCGAAATTGAGGTTTTTTACTGAACTGCTAGCCATTTTACAGACTTCTTTAATTTTTTATCAGTTTATAACCAAAGCACATACCCATTGAATTTTACGGCAAAATTCATTATTCGGGTTAGTAACATTGTTATTACAATATAAAATATATTGTAACAATTTGTGTTATGGCGGGTAACCGCGTTGAGCGATCATCACCGCCACAGAGGAAGGCCTCTGAAAATGCGTAGCCCGTTTTTAAGAGATAAGGTACTCGTATACACGGAAACGTTTGATGACACCAATAAAATAATAGACGGGGAAGGGTGAGGTATTGAAAACGGGTCTCCGGCTCCCTTACTAGCAGAACAAAGTAAATTAGCATTTACGTGTTCCATTAGGACTTATTCATAGCTAAGCCTCCTCGACTCCTTTTAAAAATATATAATGAAGGATGAAGAGGTACATTACAATAAAGAGCTATAATGACTTTGTCCAGACAACATTATATCCGATCGTTGTTATTCATAACGTTTTCCATTAGATAACAAGCAAGAAGAGAACACAAATAAAAGAACAAAGATGGGTAAAGAGAAACTAAACAATACCTTTACAATGCGTAATATAACAATACTCATATAACATATTATGAGTTATTATATATTGAGGCTTCAAAACAATACATCATTTTAACTTATTACACAGTAACGGATACTGACGTGCCATTTAACCCGCAACTCAACCAAACCATTCTGAACATAAATCTTTTAAATTATTATAATTTTCGAAACTAGTTTATGATTTTTATACAAATACAAATTTGATTGTTTTTTGTAATATACTTATATTTTTAGGTGATAAAATGTATATT
This sequence comes from Zerene cesonia, assembly GCF_012273895.1. Classification (NCBI taxonomy): domain Eukaryota; kingdom Metazoa; phylum Arthropoda; class Insecta; order Lepidoptera; family Pieridae; genus Zerene; species Zerene cesonia. Next base: position 4,408,956 of record NC_052121.1, on the reverse strand, counting down.
TTTCCCACTATTAAGATTCGGGAACACCGTCTTATTTCATAAGGATACAATGATATCTTGATAGATTTCAATTACATTTTCGAAAAGCTATCTTCCTTCCATATTAAAGGAAAGAGTAACAAGTAATGTTTGTAAGTTGTAAGCATTAATATTTATTATTTTTATTATTTTAATTTACATTACATTAAGGATATCATACGTAAAGCAATATTATGATAATGATCTAATACAATAATACGTTCGCAGTGGAGCGTGTTATCTAAATAGGATCTGTCATTGTACAGGACACAGTATAACGCCACGCAGCAATCAAATCGCAAATATTTAAAAGTTAATGCGACCGTGTAATGATTTTTTAGACACAACAAAGAGTAAAATACTAGCAATACATTATCGATATCTAATGACATTAAAAATTATAACATTATTATAACCAAGAATTTGTGCTAGTTTTCATGTGGTTAGTATCTTCATTGTAATTTATATCATCCGGATTTGCTCCGGAATTGAGTAGAGCTAATGGACCCGTAATACGCCTTGATCTAAATTTTTCGACCTATGTTGTTTTTCACCGAATTCCACATCAGCTACTGAATTGATGAAATAAGCATTGTACAAACTTTCGCTCTCAATAATACAACTTTGAAGGTTTTTTCCAATATTTTGATAACGATTTGAAATAATAATATTATTTAAAATGTTATTCTTATTGTAATCCGGATTTCTGAAGGACTATTAAAAATTAATTGCGCCGTGATCGTCGTTATTAAGGAAGTTGAATTGCTGAAAATCCATTTATAAATAAGTCGTGCGTAAAATTCTACGAACGATTCTTGTTCGCAACTTTGAAAGCTTCCTCGAATACATTAAAGGTATGAATTAACCCCTATAACATGAAAGGTACTTGTTTTCTAAGTATAATACTTTTAATTCGCTTGAAAATATAAATCGTCTGTCTATTTGTTATAGCTTTATTTTCTAATACATGTGTAGTTGTACCGAACTATATGTATATCTTCTGAAATGTTTGTGTATAGGTAGGTTTTATTACGTAACATTCAATAAAATTTACAGCAAATTTTATTTCAATTTTATAGTATAAAATCTCATAACATATTTCATAGAAACAGCGAAGCCAATTAGCTGGCCCTCGGGATGTACATCAACAATTCGATTTTATTTAGTTTTTAAAACTAAAACAGTCTACAGCTATTGCGCAGTAAAAACATTTTACAGTGTTGTTAAGCCATAAGATTTCCACGATCGTTCGCAAGGTGCATAAAACATTTTATTTAACCACTTATCACACTATAGTTAATTATTTCCTTATAATCCATTGGGTAGGAAGGGTAGGTAAGAGACAAAGACTTATAGATTTTTGACGAATACGTCAAGCACTGAAAGGCGATATCCTTCAGAGGTCAAAAACAGCGGCAGAACTGCAGGCATGACTCGGAATACTTCCTCATATGAATTGGCTTCCGTCAAAAAATTATTTTCGCGGTAGTTTCCACTGGTTCCGTATTATTGAATTGTCTGTCTTACGTATATAGTTAACCCCCTTATGTACCTACTCATATATTATATAATAAACGTATTGCGAAGTACGGCATTTGTAAAATTTAAAATGCTTGTATTCAATCGCCCCAACATTTATCATGAATTATAAAGTACATATATTTGTTTCTTACACTACAATTATACAATAAAAAAGACAAGACTTGTCAGAAAACGCAGATAGGACGTTAACGCGGCAGGCTTTTCAATCCATACTACACAAATATAAGCCCTTTTGATTTTGATTTTAATTTTATTAGGTATTTGTAATACCATAATACCATCTGTAAAAATTTGAGAAGTAGCATTTACTTTCTTGAAAAATCTTGATTTTTGTTTGAATGAATGGTTAAATGGTTAAAGAAGAGTTAACTATATTTGAAAAAGAGATTGTTTCAGAATGTCTTACTTATAACTAACATAATTTTATCGTAATAACCACCAGGATACTAATATGAAGTTTCGGTGAGCAATTAGCGTGGAATGAATTACATAGAGAATTTAAAAACATTAATTGCCTCATATTAAAATTACAGACACAAATGTCCTTGACAATTAAATAAGCAAGGTTTATACATTCACTTAATCTATTTTATAATAATTTTGTACACGCACACGAAAGCGTAAAATGTTTTTATTTGAATAATGTAAAGTAATTTATTAATGTTTTTTGAATTCAATAGAATGTTTCTAATGTTGGAGTAATTTTTACGGCGATAATTTGTATTACAAATAATACAAATCTTAACAAACCAACTATGAACAGGATGTCTATGTAGGTACCTATTTAGTTTATTTTGAAACGCCCATCAATAATAAAATCGTCGTAAGAAAATTAATTTCACCAAGCCACGATTTCATATCATATTCCAACTAAAGTTTGCGCTGAGAATTCATAAAAACAATTAATCTTAAATTGAGTGAGTACTTCAACGAGTTTCTGCCAAAAACATAATTCGATCAGTTGAACACAACAATTTTCCCTAAGAAAACTTTTTTCAATCAAAATCAATTGGATAATTTTGTTTATGATTTAGGTTTAAAAAAACTACTCAAATTTTGAATTAATTTGTTTTAACAATCAAAAATCGATTTAAACTAGAATTTCTTAATTTAATAACAAAGTTCCTTTAAGTTTTCGGCACCCAAAAGCATAAAATATTGTTAATTGTTAGAATGCAAAGACTTTTCACCTTATGATTTCACATTTAACATAAAAGCCAAAATAACAATGAACAATTCGCGTCACGAAGTTCGTAAATGTGACTGCCTCTAAGTAATGTTGTAAACGTAATTAAATATCTAACAGTAACGCGTAAGTGCCCTATAAAATGTTTCTTAACTGATTACTCTATGTCTGCAATCACTCTCCAATAGAACCTTGATATACTGAGGTCGTTTTCGAAACTGATGGGCTGGTGTCTGTATGCGCCTTAATTCCTAATGACACGGCGTCACAATTATACAAATTAACGTGACATGGCTGCGAATTAGGTGGTATTGTTCCGTGACTAAGCTACAGGCGAAATAAATCAATCCGAATTTGTATGGATCAAAAGGTTTATGGGTGCTTGATCTTTTGAAATACGTTATACGATTGTACTCTCTATATTGTAATCAAACACCGCGTGGTATCTCTGGTTTCGAGTTCTATTTCTTCTAATCTAAAATTTTGTTGATAGAATATTTCTTGAAAAACTGTGTGCAAAATTCTGTTTCAATTTTTTTTATAGTAACCATTCAGATTACGACGGAGCCGGTTGTAATTTTTTACAGCCATATCTCATTCGGGCTCCAACAGCTAGCGGGCTGATAGATAAAAATTTCCAATGCGCATTTATTGTTGTCGTGACCAATTTGGCTAAGAGGTTTCGCCAGCCACAAAAGGATGGTATCGGACACCTGACACGAAATAGCGTCCTCACCGACACCATTGTCCATACACAAAGAATCAATTTACTGTCTGGCTCGATAATGTATTTCTCAAACTTCTACCTGCGCTCCGAGCATTGTTTACTCCCGTGTACGACATTTTTTTGTACTCCTCGCAACTTTTGAGCTGGGACTAATGTACCTTCAAGGGCTGCGATTGCATGTTTGCGGAGCTGTCAGGGATGTATGAATTTAAATATTTATGCCCAAAAACAATAGAAACAAATGTCGATAGACATAGTACAGTGCAGTCAATTTTATGGAATATGTGATTTGTCTATAAATCAGAAATTACTCAATCAAACTCAAATATATCCACAAGAACGCACCATGTAAGTATGTTGAAAAAGAAAAGAATTTAACATCATTTATTAATTAGGGTATTTTCATAAACAGATTTACCTGTATACGATCGTAATTAAAACTAATTATTTTTATGATTCAACGAAGCTAATTATTGAATATAATGTGCTTATGTACGGTGTAGTGACTTCGTTTTAAAAAAATATTTGTATGAAAAGAGGTCTTGTCATATAATTTGTGTAAGACAACTGTTACACACTTTCTCTGTAACTAATAATCACTGGAATAAATCGAGGCTTCACTGTATGTGTACAGCGTGCTTATGTGATGCACATACCTATGTAGAAAACTAATATGATAAAACAGGTATTATTGTTTATTCATTAGGTTCGATTTAGTTAATATCCACTAAATTGTATGATACTTGCTTCTCGTTATATATATGCAGATAGTGTAATTATATACAATTATTTATAGTTTTCATATTCGATGTTAAAATACTCATTCAAATAAATATTTGTATATTTAATATGTATTTATAAATTGCGAAAATGTGTTTGAATAATTTTTCAATTATACCGAAGAAAATCTTGCATTTTTATTCTTTTTTAATATCAAATTTTCAACAAATTTCTGATTGAAATATAAAATATGAATCTTTAACGATCACCATTCACCGTGAAAGTAAGTTTTGCCGGACGTGCAAGAAGTGTTGCAATTAGGTGCCCGCAAAATGAAACTGCACATCGCAATAGAACCCAAATAGTTGCGATAACATAATCAATCATAAAAAAATAATAAATTACCTTGAAAGTGGGCACGATCACGTTATTCACAAAAAATAAATCCTGTTAAATTGAGCACTAGTTCGAACGCACTGTTTCACAATTTTCACCTCAGCACTGAAATCGAATACATATTTTTAACTCGGTTCGGATCGTATGCGCGCGCGCAGAGCGGCAACTTGGAGTCGCGGTTCAGCGCAAAGTGGTCGGTGAGCGCTTGCGGCTGCCCCTCTACTCGGGCCGTAGATAAGGACCACCTCCACAACATCCCGCTAGACCCTAATCCTTTAAAGTCCATGAACTTTTTTCATTGTCAAGCTTGGAATTTCGTCTATCTTTATAGTGTCGATTTAGATTTAAGCGCTGTTGTTAGAACTGTTGAGTGCTGTCTCTGGACAAATAGATATTTCTTTCGTAATAGACAATGTTTTTAAGCTTACAGATTATCTTAGAATTCCTTTTTAATTTCGTGGTTTTTACGTTTTATCTAATGTGTAATGTGTCATATTTCGGAGGTGGCTTACGTATAACAACCAACATTGAACAGATCTTTACGCAATTATACCACTTTTATATAATGGCGTATTTTTATCTCTATAGCAAAATACCTACTTTCATATACATAATATCATGCCTGCCTTTGATAGGGCAACATCCCGTGGAATAAAAACATATTTCTCAATATTGAGTGATGTATTATGGTATGAAACCAATAAGTACTTATAAAAATTGTGTATAGAGCAACGCGTGATCAAGAGGTTGGTCGATAGGAGCGCGATATGCCTTTGTGCCTGTTTCCCTGCTCGTGGGTGGCCGGAACAGAGTTTGTTTTTTTTTAATAAGTATTCGGGTTACAAAATAGTGAACAGTGTTACCAGATTTCGCTTTGCTTAGATTTTCTACATCTACATATAAACCTTTAGCGCATCGGTGAAATTTGGAATGTAATCTATATTGTGAAAGTTATTTTAACAAAAACTAAACATCGCGTAAGTCATCAGCTTTCAAATTAATCATCAAAATCAGTTCACCCAATCAAAAGATCTGAGGTGACAAACCCAAAAAAATATAATGTCAAATTGAGAACCTTTTCCTTATTTTTAGTCGGGTGACAATTGTGATTACTTAATTTTGGATAGATTAATTGTAAGAACCTTTACAATAAGTACAATATTAATAAGCAAGCGATTGATTATAACAAAAAAAAAAAATGTTTAAGCACACAAACATCTGACAATCATTAAAATCATCATTATAAATGAGGCTCAATAATTTACCATATAATAAATTTATCATATATTTGTGAGCAGATTAATTTATTCTTAGTGACACATATGAATTAAATCATTAAAAAAAATTAGATAGATTGATCGTTACTTTACCTTTAGTAGAAACGTGAGTATTAAGCTAAGACATGTTCATTTATAATTTAAACTATAAGTTGACGACCTCGATATTTGTTTTTATAGATACTTTAAAGTTAAATGTAGCTACTAATATGCTCAAATAAATTATATAGATTATGTTAATTTTTATAATATTTAGTATACTGAGTTATAGTTTCCGTGTACCTAATAAAAGTTGATACATTAAGATTGCCGGTTGATTAAAATAATATAAAATTGCTGGTCTTACAGTTTGGGTATTTTATCTCTATATAGATTAATTATAATGTCAATCATACATAACCATATCATATACAAACATATACATAATATGCAATACATTTTTTGTTTTTAATTTTTGTCGCACAATACACCCTTTTTTTTAAGAAAACTCCTTTGTAGTGCAAAAACAAAGAAAAATTAACTACAACTAAGTTTAGGATATCATCCAGTCGTAAAAGAGAAAAGACGAGTAGTAAATATCACACGTAGATATAAATTGAATCCTAAAAATGTCAGTAAAAAAATGAATCCCTATTTCCCTTGGTCAGGGCATTACGCATGTACTGGACCTATTTCGCTTATTATTATTTTTTTTTTGTTTGATGTCGTCAGCGGGTAAATGTTATGAAAAAATCGCCTCAGGATTTTCGTAATAAGTAAAAGCAAATACGTCAGAGATACAGTGCAGAATAACTACATATTATTTTATTTATAAACAATGACATTAATGTACAGTTTACATAGATTACATTGGATAGGCAATAAATATATTTTGATACAATAATTCCTACAATAGGAAGATTTAACGGTTACTTAAAGATTTCACACGTTTGACAGTTCGTGCGAAGACAGCACCACGTATTTATTCTTAACTACTTATTAAATTCATATAAGGGATTATAAACTATAGTAATAAAATATATGTAATGAGATACGCTTGACGGAGATTTTCAAAATCCCAAAAAAATTGTCATACAGATACAGATTATAAATTCAGAACAATAAAATCTTTAAATAGTTTTGTATAGTTATTAGATGAATGTTAACTTATTTGCTACACCTGTTTCGTTTAAGCGTAACAATGAATTGTTATTTATATACTTCTACTTAATCTATAGAACACGTCACTCAGTATTCTATTGAATGACGAATGTTGATAATCATTTGTGAAAATGTTACTACATCAATTTTCTATTGCTTATAAGAAAAAAATATCAACAATGTTACTGTTCTACTGAAGATATGTTGCAGATATAAGAAACGCGGTAATACAATTTCACTAGTAATATATATTAGCATTAAAAGGTAGATTGTAAATCGACTTCATTTGTGACATTTGCATAATTTAGGCAATGTTTAATTAAATCACCCTTCTGTAATATGTCCATGTGGAGTTATTATTATTTTAGACACTACAATAATCTCTATTCTTATAATATAATCATAAAAGTAACCAGGGAATTTGATTTTTTAAATCCATATTAAAAACGAGGTTTACAATGTATTAACATTTAATAGAAAATCTGAAAGGCAACTTTGTTGTAATTCTGCGTTATAACAATGATATAAACACTCTAAATTATTTCAATGCCACAAAACTATTGAATATAACTGCAATACTTAGGTATTCTGAGTCGGTCAATTTGCATACAGCGTAAAATTTCTGTGAAAACCTTATTGTTACATATTGCATTTAAACTAAAGGTGCTATGCTGTTTACTCTTGTATTGCGTAATTGTAAAATCAGGTGCTAAACGCCAATCCGTAGAGTATCGTGACCCATGTCGAACCGCGCTCAATGGACCATTTAAAAGTGAACTACGGACAAGGCAAACCAGTACCGGGGCACTTGCTAAAATCTTAAAACGGCACCGTTTCACTTAGTTATTAAATTCTTTCTGGATTTTACGAAGCAAGGTTTCGTGTGTGCGAGTAACTTAATATGTAGAGGCTATGCCGAGTTGTCATATGCAAAAAATAACTAAGTGGTTTGTATATACTGACCACAATATAATATTGTCTATCATAATAAATAAAACACAAACATAAACAAAACACAGTAATATTTTCATAATACTAATATTATAAATGCGACAGTTTATAAGGATGTGTGTGTGTGTGTGTTTGTTACTCGTTCACGCAAGAACTACTGAATCGATTGCAATGAAATTTGGTACGTAGACAGCTGGATAACTGGAATATCATATAGGTAACTTTTTATCCCGATATTTCTACGGGATACGGACTTATGCGGGTGAAGACCCGGGGCGCAGCTAAAATAAATCTATTCTAATAAATCTATTTCAATATTATTAAAATTTAGAATAAGATTTAGATTCGATAATGTACTATTTAATTTGAATGTTATGTAATTTAAATATGGATGATTTTAAATAGATGATAGTAAATATTGATAACTGAAAATTATTCCTTACTTGCTGCTCGCCACACACTCAACTTTTGCTTATGTCAATCAGTGATGTTGCTTTCTAATTGTGAAAGAATTTTTGTTGCTTTTTTCCAGTTGTTTTTGTGTGAAAACATTATAAACACATAAAAATACCACAGTTTACTCTTAATAATATTAATGCAGATACTTTTATTTATTCTACACTTATGTGGCTTTAATATGCAAACTTGTTAAACAGCGATAATTAGTGTCTTCTGTAATTATTATATTATGATATAACTCACAACTATGTAGTCGTATATTACGAATGTTTTGGAATTTTTATGTTGCATTTAAATTACTGCTTCAACAGCTTCTTGAGCGTACTTAGCAATCTTCTCATGATTCAATCACACTAACATTATAAATGTGAAAGTTTGTTTGTTTGGATGTTTGTCCGTCCATGACGGTGAAACTATAGAACTAATTTTTATGAAATTTGGTATACAGGCATAGTATGAGCTGACTTGGGTGATAGGATACTTTTTATCCCGATAATGCTCCCTTTGTATAAAACAGGCATCTTGATATCCGGGCGAAGCCGGGACGAGCGTCTAGTATTCAATATAACAAAGTAAAAAAGGGAATAATTATTCATTATAGTTCAAAACATACAAAATTGAAAATACCGTAAAAATTTGTCTTAACGCGCCCGTTTCGCGCCTATTATTAATGGATGCTACACTTATCAAAATTCCTTTTATTCGACTATCGCTATCTCAGAATCGTAATAAAACTTGATCTCAGTTATGCGAAATTGCTTGGAGACAAGGATCGTGGTCCTTGTGGTCGGTTGGGACTTGGGAACAATCGTAATGATTGAATTACATCTTACATTCGGCACGCGGGGCCATACACCCACATTCTTTATACTTATGTTAAGGTAAATACTCATATACTAACTGTATTATTTAAAAAAACATAAGATATTCAAATATTTGAAACAACTCATCTATACTAATATTATAAAGCTGACGAGTTTGTTAGTTTGTTTGTTTGAACGCCCTAATCTTAGGAATTTTTGGTCGGATTTGAAAAATTATTTCAGTGTTAGATAGCCCATTTATTGAGGAAGGCTACATATGTACCAGGGGCGCAGCCGGGTGGACCGTTAGTAAGTAATAAAACTGTCTATTGTTGTATGAAGTTTTCAGTTGAATATGGTCTTTCAGCAGAACAGCCGAAGTTATTATAGTAACGAAAATTGTTGAAGTTAGGTCTCCGTAAGCAGGAGAAATTCACTCCACATCATAGTCTTATTTTTGTTGTGAACATTGTTTTAACTACTGTAACATAAGTTTTCTTTTCGTGTTTCTTCTAAATATTTTTACACAAATTACGAAAATTATTATTACCGTCAATACCTGAAGTACTGCGTAATCAATTTATTATATTGTGTACAGCCAATAGTTGTAAACAATCCTGAAATCTCTTAGTTGTTGCTATTACATATTTTGTACGACTTTTTATAAGTTTTATTAAAATGTAGAATTCATTTTGTCGTTATTGATTTATTGAGTGATAATCAATACGAACCAGTTTCAATTAATGTAATAAACATTCTTCAATGACAAATTTATATTTTATGTTTTATTTTTATAGGGTCATGTGTGTACTCTCCTTTATAGTTTATTTTAGAACTTGTTACATATTAATTTTGAGCACTTGGTGTTGGCCATAAACTTCTGCCAAATGTGAATAGATATAAGAAGAATTACACCTCCCTTCTGAATTAATAAAATATGCTTTTATAAACTATGTAACCACAGCGCTAAGTTATTTATTTGATTTTCATAATATTTTATTCCAATACATAAAATAAATAAATACTTAATTGATGGAAAATATAAGAAGTAATGAAAACAAAAGAAAGTCTCAGAAAAACCTGACATTTAATAACTTTCGAAATCAGTTAAAAACAACATAAACCTGAGTCAAAATTTAAAAGCGAAAAATAAAAACATTGAAAACCTTGTAAAAAATCACTTCCTCTCTCGTTGTTTCGATAACAATTAAGTTTTACGGGGCGGTATAGATTGTCCATTATAAAACAGCTTGCGTACGCTTTTGCATGTAGATAATATTACCAATGTCGAAAATGATTCATGTATAATTAATGGAAGGGAATTAGGGCATGAAGTATTAAACATACGTCGGCGAATTAATTACTCAACCTGAACACTAGCCTTCTAGGTCGCGTTGTACTCTAATTTACGAATAATAATTATTATTGTCTTTCCATTCGATTTCATTCAAGTACTGTTTTTACGTAGATTTGTCTCAATTTGACTTTAGACATAATGTCTATAAATCTGTTAATTCACAGTATTTCTAATATCGATAATTACTGTCTCCCTCTATAGCTTTTCTAACTTATTAAAAATCTAACTTATTAAAAATCGGATATTTGTCATATTTTTTCTTACTTAAGAAGATGCAATATGTATATATTAATGGAAATAAATTATTGAACATGCGCGCGTTAGCTCTAAGATATTCTAACATCCACATCCTTAGTCCCAATTGTTTAGTTATCCTGCTTACGACCTCCTTCCGGGCGCATGAGTAGCCATATTACATCATATTATCATGTAATATTTGGTGCGTTTGTACTAAGAATATTTGGAAAAATTCGAATTATATTATGTTAGACACTGAAGTACTAGAATGGTATTCGATTGATTACTATAACTAAAACTTTGTAATTTTATCTAAGTCTATAAAAAACTCTAACCTAATATGATTTGGAAACAACTAATTTACAACGTAATTACGTAACTTCTTTTTAATATTTGTAACTTCATCATTATTAATTTTTATAAAATAGCATAATGTAAGACCATTTAAAAATTATTTATCAACCTTTCAGCAATCAGTTTCCACATAGAAGCGGCGGCTAGAAACAGAAAAGCACATCAATATAACAACACAGTTTGTTAAATGTCGCCAAATGATAAAATCTGTAACACAAAATAAGATGGCTTAATAATATATATTGCATCAATCCGTACCACATCAAGGAAAGATGTGGTTTCACGGACCGCAGACATAAAGAATACATAATTGTCTAGTGTGATTTAAGCCGTTTTCAAAACATCACATTTACAACCCAGTCACATAACATTACCAAATTCAAACAATCCACAAATTATAGCCAGGAACATAACCTTCAAGTCAGGATTTTCCTCAATACATTTTTAATTCATATCATCTAGACAAATGATAATATTTTTATGTAAATTCCAAAAGTAAACTAAATAAATTCATAATTAATTTGGATAGAGATAAAGAGTACTTTTTTCACGTTCATTTACTATATTATTATTAGGTGGTGGGACATATAATAAAAAAAAAATATCTCCTACTACTTTTTCGTAAAAACTTGCAAAAATTTACATAAATTAATTTTTTTCGTGAGCCACTGGTTTCAATATAGATTTATAAAGAGTATTGGCACGTTAATTTTTATAAATCTATTTTGAAATTAGACTTTTATACATATTTAAAAGCCTGTGGAGTGAACGTGCTATGTCGGGTTACAAAATCCTAAAATGCTAAATTTTCAGTTTGTTATTTTAAATACTCGATGTGTAACTAAAACAATATTATCAAAGAAACATTCGCTGAATGATATTCGTATAAGAGAAAGCCACAAGGATAACATCGATAAATGTTAAACGTGTTTAATTCGCTGCGAGTGGGAAAACCTTTGATTAACATTTTTGTTGCAGACCTCTTTAGCTAAGTTGGATATTGAATAAAGAAAAATGATTACTATTAAGCTAATGTTTTATTTGCTATTGATAAATAAACTACCCTCCAATACGAAGCAGTATTACTCAAGATTTTTAAAACACAACGTCCAATTACACTATATTACAATTAAATCTGTATAAGGATTGATTAGGCATTACGTTTTTGTATCTAGTTCACTTTTTAAATAGCTAGAAATATATGCTTATGCTACAACGCTTATAATTGTGTTGATGAGATCAAGTGAATTCCTGCACGATGTTGGCTGCAAGCTATTTTGCACTGCACTGTTAAATCTGAGAAAGATGAACGATAACGGGCACTGTTAATGGGTAATCTATACAGCTAATGTGAACTTTAATTGTTTTCTTTCATGCCTGCGTTTTAATTATTTCGTACAGTTAGACAATTTCAATAGAGGATCTATAGTTACATAGCATTTTTACGCAGTATAATATTATTGACTGTTTGACATAATGACCTTAGTGACAAATTGTTGAATCACGGTCACTGGCCTCTGGGTAAATGATGTAAAACCCTAGACGTGGTGGTTGCACTATCATTGATATATTAAGATTTAGTAAATAACCGTCGTACCAATGAATGTTAAATATTTTTGGTAAAACAATTGTTTCAAGTAATAAAAAGTGAAAATTATGCGTGTCACATTCAAGCCGAGGTCTCAGCTAGTACGCTATGCTCCGTCCCCGATTCGCATCCGAGCGTGAACACAATTGCGTCATTTCGGACATAATTTTCTTGAATCTTGGGTCACTTAAACGCCGCTTAGAATTCACCTCTACGTAAACAGCTGGGTAATACGATGTCTTCATCAGTTAATGCGTGCACGTAACGTTGTAAATAATTTTGTGTGACGTGATCAAAATCATTTAACTAGTATTTTACTACGTAGTACATAAATAAACCCAACTTGACATTTTGAAAACCGTTCGATTAATGTTTAATGCCAAGTAACCTTGTCTGAAATATTTATTAAGTATTAAAATATAAAGCTAGAATTGAAACTGTGGGAACTGGTCAGACGTAGCCCAATTATCGTGTTTCTCTATTATAAACCCAGATGTTTTCAAAAATACCTTTACCATTTCCTTGTAATTATGGGACAGCTTTATTGTTGACCTCTGTACAAAAACGTACATTACTCGTCATACATATTCTCTTACATATTGCGTGTTCAAGTAGATCTATTAATAAGATCGTAGGCCTCTACTCCGTTCACAAGTAAATGCCTGATATGATTAGTGAGAACGGACATAGCCAATTTGCTGGACCCCTCGTAACACGTGTAGCGGCGTGTAAACATCAATATATGGATGAGATTTAGGCCCTTAATGTGATATGTATAGCCCTTCAGTTATATAACGTATAAAATGTTGTTTATTAGATATTAGGTAATGATTATTACGCGTTATTTCTAGAAAATTCATTTAGTTGCTCCAGAAACATGTCGACAGATTACTTAACATCCTATCCTACTAATATTATAAATGCGAAAGTTTGTACGGATGTGTATGTGTTTGTTGCTCTTTCACGCAAATACTACTGAACCGATTGCAAAAAAATTTGGTACGTAGACAGTTGGACAACTGGAATAACATATAGGCCACTTTTTATCCCAATATTCGTACGAGATACGGACTTACGCGGTTGAAACCGCGGTGCGCAGCTAGTTTTTCTATAAAGTACACTTTACGATACAGTTTATATAATCCGAAGATAAAACTATCAGGCACATATCTATAGAATGTCAGTATTCATGTCAATTCCCACAAAATATAAAAAGTCTACATGTGATTGTATTATACATACCTTCCTATGAAATAACATCAGGAAGATGATCATGTAAGCTCAATCGAAAGCAAATACCGCGAATTGTATTTATAACGGCTTACTGTCTTATTTACAAACAATTGTAACTGCAATAAGCACTGAATGTATTATAAATGTTTGAATGTTATAACGGTATTTTATTAAATTGTGGCGTCTTTAAATATTTCTGTACACAAAGTATGTCGGTCATCGTCCTCCAAAGCGACCGAAATTACAACCAAGATTTGAATGTAAGCCAATTATCTCGTTATTGGGGATACCACTCTTGTATGGTATTTTAAAATAATTTTATTACTATTTCTTCACATCTCTTCTGAGAATCTTTCACGTCGTACGGTATCATACAGCCAAATTTTCGTTCTTTTATGATTAAACAAATTTGAATGAAACTTCATAACTAGTTGGAAGATAACGTTTGGGAAATGTCTTATTTAAAAAATAATTATAGAAAGATTAATTTTAACTCCGTTCAATTTAACAGTAACACTATTTTTCAAACCCCGAACTCGACTTACTATTTAAATACGCATTGTCAATTCGTGCATTGTTGTGAAGGCACGCATAATGGTTTCGTAGAAGTTTATCATAATAACGAGTTATTTAATTTAGATAAATCCCATTGGTACTCATCATTCTAAGTTAAGTACTGATTACTCAACGCTAGGCTTAAGGTGACATCCGGTCATTGTCACACAATTGCTACATAATCACTAAATATTTACAGAAAGAAGACGTTAATGTCTTACGTGATTAATGAAAATAACATGGAGCGGAAAAAGTAAATTAAAAACATTATTTCCATACAATCTTCAATAAAATATTACCTGTTACAAATCACACTTCTATGCAACTTAAAGCGTCGGTAGAAGAAAAACTTATCAATGAAATTGTCTGGAATAAAACACGAATAAAATATAATAATAATTGTTATATTACCGCGTGTTGTAATGTAAGGGACAAAGGGCGACGATAAGCGAATAATCATTAACTGCTGTCCTCTAATAGAAACCTATTTATGCAATTGACATTATGCTGCGAAAGGACAGTTTAATATTTGATAGTACGCAATCACAACAATAATAATTGCGATTAAATGCAAGGATGAATACATGCTCTTTTTAAGGACTGGATAAATTTGTTTAAAAATTTCTATTAATAAACAGTTAAACCACTATTCTTAATAGTTAGGCCTTAGGGGTAACTTTCTTATCACTCCATTTGCTTTTGTAATTTCAAAATTGAAATTTTTGAATGTTAGTTTTAAATTTTTTGCTATGGTGAATACATAATGTGATGCTGTATCACATTATGTATTCACCATAACTTTTGACCTGACCTAGACTATACCTGTATTTCAAAGGTCACAAATATTATCTAACACATTACAAACACACTGACACAGTGTTCGCATTTTTTGCATCTCTTTCATTCAATGTATTTAAAAGTGAGATAATCGATATTTACATACAACTCCTCCCCTCTCTTGGAAGCGTACGCGACGTTTGAGTGGAACCTACTGACATACTTTTGATTCCATCAATAGTACGGTGACCGACCCAGCCCTTTCTCTTACATAAAATATTGCGCTAATCGCATCTTATTTGGCATACGAAGACGTCATCCAA
>NC_052121.1:4360829-4392313 GCF_012273895.1 Zerene cesonia | reverse complement strand
CTTCTGTAGGGGTGTGGTACTTCCCCGGTGCGAGCTGGCCCAATTCGTGCCGAAGCGTGCTCGACTACCACATACAAACATTTTTATCTGGACCATGTGGACTTTGAAACGGAATTAACAATATTTTCATTGTGGTTAAAACTTATTTAAAACTTGTCAGTTAAATCATCTAAATCTTAATTTAAACATAATGTAAAAAATATGAAATAAGAAGAAGAATACGAAACTTGTTTTTTTTATTTACTTTCAAATTTCAAATCTTTTACTTTCGAACCATTATGATTTCTAACAACTACTACAGGTAAATTTTTATTTGTTTTTGTAAGATAAAAAGTTGTATTATAGTATGAGTACTAGAGTAGTATGAAATATAAAAAAATACATAATATAGGCATTATTCGCTCAGCCTGTGAATGATCTAGTAACTTCTACATAGCTCCTTATATAATCTACATGAAAAGAAAGTTTGTTACTGGTGCTAAATCAAGGTCGTGCAATAAATAATTTACCAGTCGAAACAGATTTGTAACCTTCTTTGATCTTTATGTATAAATTTGTACGAATATTATATAATACACAAATACAGTCAACACTAAAGGCAACGGCTGCTACGATTTTGATGAAATGTAGCATGCATGCTAGAGAATTCCGTGGCGACAAATCGATATAGGTAGGATAGCTTTTACATTTTATATTATACTACCTGCTCCCCGCAGTTTCACCCGCGTAAGTCCGTATCCCGTAGGAATATCGGGATTAAAAGTTGCCTATATGTTATTCCAGTTGTCCAGCTGTCTACGTACCAAATTTCATTGCAATCGGTATTTGCGTGAAAAAGCAACAAATACACACACATCCTTACAAAGTTTCGCATTTATAATATTACTAGTAGGACTAGCTGATCTGGCATACGCTGCTCTGCCTCACTTTAATCATTTATTTATTAAAAATAGATGTTGGCCTATTCTCGGACCTACCCGATTAGCACACAAAATTTCATGAGAATCGGTCTAGCCGTTTCGGAGGAGTATGGTAACTAAAATTAGAACAACTATAGAGAGAGATAAAACAAATTCAAGAGATACCGAGAAAAGCTCGGTCATCCATACTTACTAATTACATTTAATTAATCAAGTTTCAAAACTACAGACTTAACGAGCGTTACGTCACGTACCTATTTATTAATTAATGTACCTACACGTTACCGACCAAAATATTCCAAAATTCACAACACGCTACATAGTTATCTTACCTTCATACTCAATTTTACTAGATACTAGGCAATGTATTACGATATCTTTGATCTAGACAAGTCTAGATGCTATAGATAAAACTTATTTAGCTACTAAACAAACGATTCCGAACGTTGTATAAAATATAGTGACCATTAACGTGTAATTGGTGGACAGCGTGTAGATACAGAGGGATAAGAGAAAGTGAAAGTTGATAAAGATCGTATTGCAGATTGTAAAGGATTGAAGTCATAACTCAAAGGGAGCTCGGAGAATTCTTAACGATAAGGAAATTGCCACAAGCGCGAAAATGACGAATATGTTGGAAAATTTTTCAACTTTTGTTAATTTTCAGTATTATTCAGTTATTGTAGCCATGCTTTTAACTTCTCATATATTTCTACTCAAATACTAACTGTACAGTTAGTATTTAAGTAGAAATATTATGTCTATTATGTCTGCCAGGGTGATACCTCTACTAAAGGTACCTAAAAGTTTCTATGACATTTAAATAGCCGACGGTTGCATACTTACTTGATTTTATCATAAATGCGCCTTTTTTGTAAGCGAAGACTGCATTTACGCATACCTAAGGCTCTCGGGGAAAGGTACCGTAATTAAGTTATGTTAAATACTACCCATTGATAAGAGTAGACTAGCGTAAAATCCTCTGGGCTCCTCCGAGCCCAGTGATGGATGGGGTCGTAAGTATTGTAGTCAGGAAATTTTTACATATTACAGTTTTTGTTATATCTATTAAGAATCTATAGGAGAGCAACTTAACAAAATACTGTTGACGCCCAACTATTACTTGTTAATAAAGTTACGAGTAAGCAACCGAAGATGTCGAGTAAGAGTGATTAAAAATACAGTGAAACCTGGTTAAGTGAGACATCAAGGGACCTGCAATGTCGTTTCACTTATAGAGGTATTCCACTTACCCAGTGTCTCAGATATAAAGGTATAAATAAATATCTGTCTCATTTACAGAGGGTTCCATTAATAGAGGTCTCTTCGCGTGTCTTCCCACTTTCATAAACGGATATTAACTTCAGTTTTTCACGTAATGATAACGATTGTAGCTTTCGTTTTGACATTTTTCAAATAAACATTTGTATGATAGTAAAGCGAAACTAAAACTGAAGGTAATTAAAGGTCAAAATTTGTACTTACGTACTTGGAATTGCGTGTGGAATTTGTGGGTAGAATAAGAATGAGTAAACAAACAATGTTATCTCAGTTACAGAGGTTTATGCATATAAAATTTACTCGCTGTCTCAATTATAGAGGTAACTATGATGATAAATCGAAAGAACAAATCCCAGATATAGAGGTTTACCTCGTCCCACTAACAGAGGTAATTCAGTGCCAAAGTGTTGGGACCTCAGCATGAGTTCCAGTTACGGAGGTTTCTCACTTATCCAGGTCCCACTTAACCAAGTTTTACTGTATTGATAATTAGTTATTCCAAATTTTTAAAAGAGAAAAGATTAATACACAATAATAATATTTAAATGTAACTCGGAAATGTAATAAAACTACTAACTAACCTAACCAATATACCTTTATCAAAATCTGTTCAGGCGTACGATTATGGTGAATGAAATAGCTTACATAAAGCTATATATAAAAATAGGAAGTATAACTACCGACTCAACAATTCTTTCCTGTGTGGTAGCGTGCAAAAAACAGTTGCATCCTTCATGTAATGCCAAGATTGATGCTTGTCTTTTCATTTACCGATCTTGATAAGAGAGACTTGCAGCAGTTTAAACTGAATCAACTGAGAATAGTCATCGTTTAGATTAGTGGTTACAGATAAAACGAAACTGTTTGTCGCCTTCATTTTTGTTAACGGAAATATTTACTCAATAATGTTATCTATTAAATAATTGTGAATTGTAATATTCAAAGTTCAATATCATTTGTATTGCCTATAGTCTGTCTCCTGTTGGCCTTCCTTTTTGTTTAGATGTGGATTAGCTTTTACGACTTGCGAGGCTTATTTCAAGAGTTAATTTTGGAAAAGGCGCGAAATTAATGATAAATAATATTATTTAATGTAACTATTAGTTTAAAGTGAATACATAATTAATTTGATTACCTACTTACTTGCACTGTTCCCAAAGTACATAAAAATATTGTAACATATAAATTACAATGATTTTTCTTAAAAAATAGTAAGGTACAGTCAAACCATAAGTACGCAATTAACTGCTCTTTATTAGATATCGTGATAATTATAAACGTCTCATTGTTATATAAAGGGTGTATGTTTGATGGAGATTATGTCCCATTGTTATGTAGCATACCATCTAGCTAAACTAATGACATTATGTCACGATTCGTCACTTTTATATGGTACACCTACCGCAGAGCTGTTTCCTATGAGACTCGTTACACGTCCATAGTGTGTTGTCGCAGTGCACTTCAATTAAAATTAATGTAATATGATATGAAGGTAATGGTTGAAACAACTCAACAGGGACTTTAAGTGAGCGCATGTAATCGACCAATGCTTTTAAGCTCTGAACCCAAAAATGCTTTGAAACCAAACTCAATTAATATTATCGAGGATCATTTCAAAGAAGAAGAGAGATAAATATAAAATTTTACTTAATAATGATTCCTTCTCCCAATCTCTTTCTGTTAGGGTCAGACATACATTATAGTATGTATAATCTGAGTGAGTGAGTTAATATAATATATCTGGACAGTCAACGTAGAATACCTAAATTTTTTATGTGGGAGTCGAGCAAGCTACGGCACGAATTGGCCAGCTTGCACCGGGAGTATCACACCTCACAGAACAACGTGAAATAGTAGCATGCTAATGTGTTTCGTACGATGAGTAGGAGAGCTGGACTTTTTCTTTTCCTCACCCTTTCCATTCAATTCCTTTAGTGTTTACTAAATAAATAGAGCCTTATCTGCATATTGTAATTAACGATCTGATACTAAACGTCGATAAAACTGACGTATAGGTACAAATCAATGATGAAAAACAGTGTTTTAATTAATATAAACTATAGGTTGTTAGTGTGCAGCGTAGACTGTGAAAGTATGACATAATAAGGTAGAGGCAGCGACGGCCGGCGCGCGGTTGGTTTGCGAAACGCCCGTCCGCGGTTGCGTCACCACTTATGGCTTAACTCGTGGTTAATATACAAAAAATCGTTTTGAGATTGCCCGCTGTATGTTGAAAATATTACTAATACATGCGCTAATCCTCACTTTTGTATCAAATGTAGTACAAACAATCTTGTACGAAGTGTGACTAATGAAATAGCCAATAGGATAGTTTTCTGATTTCAAGAAGCATAGTATCGTAGTCTTTTAGCGTACAAAGCTACACTTTTCCCGCTTGAAGATTTGTTGTGCTGACATTCTGAAGAAGAATTCAAATTGTGAACGTGTATGAGACAATTATATAGGTTTTTTTTAGTGTTTCAGTTTTATAGAAGTTTACCCCGGAACATAAAATATAACTAATCTATCGCGATTGCAAAGTTGAAGTTCGCTAGTGATTACTTTTGTCAGCCGATTCATAAAGAACACTCCTGTTTAATTTGTAAATTTTACGTCGATGCTGTTTGTCTACAAGTCTGTGACAACTCTTTCTATTATCTTATACAAGCTCTCAAACGGATGGACCGATGTTGTTGCGGGTTTTTTTTCATTGGAATGTCAGTTTATATTCTCAGCTATTATGTTATGTTGGGAGAAAATAGTGACATATATAATGTAAGATGGTAGTTGCCAGTAAATATCGGTTTAATTTGTTCTTTACAAATCCCAAAATATGGGTATTAATTTTACGTTATTTGATGAAATAAATTAAGTATAAGAGTAAGAAAGAAAATTAATTATCTATGAGTAAAGTACCTATACATTTAAAATTATTTTTAAGTGATCATGCCGGCTAATTAAATTAACTTGTATATTTAATAGAAATACATATTTGATTTATTATATATTTATTTTTATACATAAAAGGTCTAGTGACAAATAAATTGTTTTAAACTTCCGATAACATATTATAATTCTGTATGTTCTCAGGTCCTATGACACTTTGCTCGGTTAACCTGTATTTTGTCTTCCTACTCATTTCGACCTCAAAGTAACGGATTCGCTGTATTAACATTGTTAAATTTGTTTTTCTATCTGCTACATCTTAATATTTATGTATCCATCCGCTCGTCATTCTAAAATGTATCATGCGCATAAATTTCATCGAGCCGATTCCGTTATTTGACCCGATAGGTTTTAACCAGAATGCCGGCTTTCCGCGGAGTCAAATGAAATTCTATTGGAAATAAATTATTTCACCACGATTTAGAGTGTTATTATATGAATATACACGAGAAGGCTTGGGCGCAAATTGGGCAGCTCGCACCGGGGAAGGTACCACACCTCCACAGAAGATCAGAGTGAAATAAAATGTAATACTACTGTGTTTCGTACAGAGAGTGGGGAAACCGCAAGCCCGTGTCGATTTATTTTCCTTTCTTTTCCCACTCCTTCCTAATAATTCCGTCCATCGATCCTTGCGTTATCTCTTATTTAGAATGATATCCAATTCATTTACACAGGCATATAGCCTCTGCAAATCTGGTCGCTTACCATCAGGCGACCCACCATCTCCTTTGTCACGATATCACAATAAAAAAAAAATTGATAAAGTCTATGTAACTGTCTAACTATCTCAAAACCCAAAAATCATATAGAATCGCTCCGTAACAATGTGAATAAAAGACAAACAAACACACTTTTGTATTTATTAATAATAAGTAAGACCAATACGATAGCTAATTTTTTTTTTTTTTTTGTTATGTTACAGTCGGCATTGGAGCTGGTGGGACGCCTGATGGTAAGCCCTACCACCGCCCATGAACATTTGGAGAGGCATAAGGTCCATTGCAGACCTTACGCCTCTACAAATGGATTGTCGACTTTTTCGGAAGGGATTGAGAAAGGATTGGCGATAGGAATAAAGGAAAGGACTGGGAAGGGTAAGGAAAAGGATATGGGCTTAATAGGTTTGCGACAGCCACAGATTGGAAAAAAAACCAAAAACTTTCTAAAAAAAATATTTTTTTTTTGACAATGAAATATATTAAACCTAATTAATCTAATCTATTTATATGATCTATAGACATCTATCTTCACACAGGAACGAATAACAAAAACATGATGTTAGCATTTCTTTTCTGGTCAATGTTATATTAATTGCGAATTAACTAAATTAATAAAATTATTATATAGATTTTCGTAGCTATGAATATAATAGTGTCAACCACATTACAAAAAGTATGAATAACATTATTAGCTGGTCAAGGTTATTATTACCTACTAAACTAATTTCTATGCTTTTTTGTTTAGGCAGGTTCCTAATTGATTTTCCGCACTCAAATATTCAAGTACTAAATAATTCAATGACACTAGATAAAAAATGATCTTTATATGTTTAAAGCAGTGCCTATTTATTATGCATAAACTACTTGGTAAACTTTATTCTACATATTAAGAACTAGTTATTGAATTAAATTTTGAATAATATTGCATTAGAAGTTAACACTCAAAACATTATAATATATAATATGCCTTTATGAGAAATTTAGAAAGAATAGAAAAAAATCGATTTCTGTTATTTCAAAATTTCTCATTTATAAAACATTTCAAGGCTATAAAACTAAAAATTAAACATAATCCTTTATTTCTGTTGTGTTGAGTTAATTATTCAATATTCCTTTATTACTATAGCAGTGAGCGTGGAGTTTAAATGTTTGTGTTTTAGATTATAGCACACGGAATGTTTGATGGCCGGATTATTACCTCAATTTCTAAGTTTCTATCTTGTTAAAAAATACTTAAAACATGTAATGCATTTTTACCCGAGCACAGCCGGGTTTCGCTACCAGTTGCAATCGTTTACCTTCTATTTATTCATTGTGCAATTATTTATATTTCTATTAAATAAAGATTTTGTTGATGATGTAATAAAAAAGTGTGTAGTGTGTAGGTTTTCCTTCTATTAATCGTTCGAATATTATTGAAATTCGTTGACGGACAGAGGTAATCATTTATTTTCCAAATTTAAATTTAAATATTTATTTTTTTCAATTATGTTTTTTTTTATTTGGACAGCCATACATGGTAATTTAACATGGATATATCAAAGAAAAGCGCAGATTATATAAAAATTAAGCAATTACGTGTAACTTAGCTGTTTTGATTTATTATTAATTTATATTAAGTACACCGAGCTTTTCCATATTTTTCAAATAATTTTGATACAGCGCCATCTAGGCATATCTAGAAAATACTATTTCGTTGATTTTCATTTAGTGTTTTATTGAGGAAACGTTAGATGGCGCTAATAACAAAATACTCTCTACTTCCATTTTTTCGGTAGATGTCATTAACTTGTTATTTTTGGTATTTGTCTATGATGAAACAATTAATTCGTATTTGTTAATTTTAACATTTTCAAAATTTCATTTAACGTTTAATCAAATCCGTCCGTTGATGAAATAGGAGTAATGTTTTAAAAATGCAATGACTTGTGATTTTAATTCAGGTTATATTCATTAATTTAGTAATTCAATTATACATATTTTGATAAAAAAGGTGATTATTGACTGGAAATTTTGGAGTGCCTTTTGTTATCTAATGGATATCAAGATGTAAACAACTTTTTTAAATCTTACAATATCTCTCTTTCTATATGCCTCAACTATATTTGGGGCGCCTATATAATTTTTTTTTATTATTTAGTATTTACAATTTCAGCAATGAATTGTTTTTGATATCATCGCGAAGCTAAAAATTTTGTTTACCTAATTTTACGTTTCTGTAAATAAATATTCTTTTGTAGTTGTATTTTTAACTGCTCAAAAACCTATTCATTTTCATCACTTGATAAATAAAGAAAACAAGCTAAATCAACATAATTATAAAAAAGAATCGTGTAAATTAAAAAAATATAGTCACAATTCGAAATTTTGGTAAAGAATACACATGCTATGCAAATATACACGCTGTTTTAACATATTATCGAAGGAAAAGAGCTAGGTTAGTTAGGGAATAATAAGCAAAAGTAAAAAACACGCTTTAATGATAGATGGAGTATACGTTATTTATATCAATGTTATTTTAATTAAATGTTACAAGTGGAAGTGACAAACAGTAGTAAAAAAGAAGTCTTCGGCTGCATACATCCATACACATAAATCTTTTTTTTTTTTTTTATGTCATAAAAAAAAAATACACATAAATCTAATTAGAATATGTTAATCATAAGTAAAAACTTATTGCAGCCGTAAAGATGGAGCCTAAAACGGACAAATGTACAAGAAATGACTATATATTTGTTACGTAGGACGTAGATATTTCTTTGATGAATTTGTAATCTATTATTAAAAATCTAACATTCCCTGGTAGCACCTGAAGTACAGTATGAAATGCTAGCAACCCCTACGCGGGCATTGAACGCCGATGACTTTGATGTAGGGCGAATATAGGCCTCCACGACTACGCCTCTCCCAACTCACACCACCAATGACAGACGGACCTTCGTACATACTGCATAATATACGTCACACCTTTTGTTGAGTTCATAAAAATGTCACGAGATTTATTAGGCGTGAGGGATATCTTGTATGTTAAATGGAGGTAAAGATATGTGAAAATGACGTTTAATACACATTATCATTTCAGTTCATCATTCAATTATAGACAGCTATTTATATCAATTAGCTGTGCCTATGGCGTTCATCACAGGAAACGCTTATAATATTTCCAAATCATCATGATTGTTATCGATGGAACTAGAAACTGATAAATACTCCACGTGATTTCTTAAAAAATATTTTAATTACGCAACGTGTTTATAAACATTGCTGTATTCTACGATTACTATACATGTAATCTTCACTATATCATTTGCTGTACAAAGAACGTGAATTCATTCACGATACTTTTACGACCCTCCAAGTAAAAATGTCATTGCTCGGTGACCTTATAACCCCAAAAGGATTCAGATTAAAATATGCGTAATTGAAAGTGTGTGAAGATTCTACGTATGAATAAATTTATCGCTATTTTTTTCTCGTTATAGAAACAATGAGGCATCTTATTAGATAATAAAAGCACAGATATCATAATACTATAAGTACTAGGTAAAAGCATTGAATGCTTGAAAAAGACTCTTGATATTCATATTTCATATTAGTACTTACATGCGATAATAATTTAATCTAAGCTAAAAGTAAAAATCTAGACGACTTTAAATAGATTAGGATAAGGAAAACTTAAAAAAAGGCGACCCACAGGCGACGGACTTGCAATATATTTTATTTAATAAAAATACAGTCATTAGTGAATCCAAGAACATAAAATAAGCTTCAAGCAAAAAGCAAAATTATGAAACGAGAACACCATCTAATAAAAATAATTAGAGTATTTCTAGAATATCCAAAGACATTGCTTTATCTTATGAACAACAAAATCGTTGCTTATAATTTATCCAATGAATAATTAAATATTTACGTTGAATTTATATACATACTTCTAATAAAATTACAACTAAGTTGGAGGCAAGCTGAAATATCGACTACAGCGATCCCTCCCACCCAGCACCCCCCACCCGTCGCATTTTCAGCTTCAGGCTTTCAGACGACCGACCCTTTTCAAGGTCGCAGACTAACGCATACACGCACACTACGCACAAATACATGTTAATAGGTACCTGCATTTTATGCGTCGGCCATTAAACTTTAGCATTTATGGACTTATAAAAATATATAGAATTTAGTAACGTTCCAAAATCGAGTGATTACACGAATAATTGAATGTTTTTTTATTATAACTTTAATTAGTAGCCAAATGAAGTGGAATTCCCATCTTTGTGTGGTTTTCTGTATCATGTATCATAAAATAATAAGTTGGTTATGGCCTATGGGATTTGATTTGAAAATATTAGCTACATAAACTAACAGAATTTGGGTTTTTAAGAATTATTTTATTAAATGCATTTTAAATGCAAAGTAGAAAAAAATAAAACAAAATTTGCTTTACCCCTGGTGGGACTCGAACCCACAATCCCCGGCTTAGGAGGCCGATGCCTTATCCATTAGGCCACAGGGGCTAGTGACTGAGGGTTCGAAATTATACATAAGTTGCTAAATAAGATTTATTTGAAATGATAATATATGAAATAACGTTTCCATTTATACAATAATTTATTCAATTAGATAACTTCTAACTAGTAGTCTTCGGCAAGACAATAAAAAAGAATCAATTTATTTTATGAGAAAATGGATATTATAATATTTATTTAATGGATATATTAATTAAAAAAAAAAAACGCCTTATCCTGTTAAGATAAGAATAAGATAAATTATTATCCTGATTAGGATTGCCAGGTTTAAATAAACTTCTCACAAGTACCTCCTCTGCCTGCTAGTGAGACAATTTATTAGATCCTTATTTTTTAATCGTAAATTATTTTAGGCCATATATCAAAAGAGATAGCGATATGTTCTTCAATCGCAATGAAATTTTAAAATAGAGAATAATTACGTTCAGATAGAATAATGTTTTTTGTATATAATATATTCAATAATATACAAATAAAAAAATTGCAAAGAGTTTTCGAAAAGCTAACTAGCTAATTATGGATATAAACAAAAATATATATTACCATGAAAATTGTCGACGTCACGGTAATGCATTTTCGAGTACGCTCACGCTTGAAGGGTGCTCCAAGGGGCCTGCATTCAGGTCATTCTTGATCTTTTAATCGTTTTTGATGTTGCACGAACGAGATAGCTTACAAGATGCTTATGGACTCTTCTATGAGGATTAATGTGTGTCGTTTAACAATAGTGTATTATATACAGTACCCGATTTGATTTATTCGTTAGAGCAATAGTTCTAAGCTATTGAATTTGAGGTGATTATTTCTCGTATTCAAGGTTATGTCAATTCTATTCCTTTAATGAATACATTGTACGTATACTACAATTGGATGTAGTTAGTTGTTATATAATAAAATTATTGGCGTTAAGTAAATAATTTCCATAGAAATCTGATTTTCCTGGTATTCTAAATATCAACGAAAATTTGTTAATGACAATACATATCTTACAGAATCAAATGCTAAAGGAAACATTAATCATTATTTAAAGGATGTTCGTATCTGTAACTTTAGTGTGAACAAACACTTAAACGATTAACAGTACCACATTTTATGATAGGTACATTTCTTCTAAAAAGTATAGGTACCAGATGGAGAATGAATTTACTCCCCAATGATGCATTAAAATTCAAAAGTTGCTGTTGCAATAGCCAATACTCAATATCACGTGTTGTAGCATGTGCAGAATTGCACGTATAAAAAAAATTCAAATAATCATCGTCCTTCACTTCGCAAGATGTATGTGTCACAGGCATTTTAATATGGGTCAGATGATCCCGCTTCTAAGTTTACTTAAAAATATCAATTTTGAACAACGATATAACGGTTTAAATATTCGCTTTGTTTAGT
Source organism: Zerene cesonia (assembly GCF_012273895.1). NCBI lineage: Eukaryota > Metazoa > Arthropoda > Insecta > Lepidoptera > Pieridae > Zerene > Zerene cesonia. The sequence goes on along the minus strand of NC_052121.1, from coordinate 4,380,532 downwards.
GATGCGAGTTATATTAAGTGTCTGGAAGGTGTCTTGAGTAATTGAAATGCGGGTCTGGCGTTTAGCATAATCGTGTATGCATTCGCGTGGCCGATACATGATCGTACAAACAAAGATAAACGCTGGATTACATTTAAGTAAAAATTGTGAAATTGGCCTTCAATCTTGTTCTAGCGATTTGAGAGGATTGTTTGCATTGCAAGGATTACACAGTTTTAATTATATGAACTTTTTTTATCGTGAGTGCAATACAAACTTTATCGCAGTTTATAAGACGTCGATCATTAGTTTATATAATGCAATACAAAGAAGGTATAAACAGATATAATAGTGCATAATTAGTGGATAAGTATGTACCCATATCGAAACTGTCTCAAACCGTTCGCCTTTATCATACTGTGTTCGTTATATTAGAATTGCCATCGTGAATAGAGCTCAGCCTGTGTGCTTAAATGGTAGTTGAAATACGACGATAATCCCTAGTGTTTTGCGTATCTTGGGGATTTGCCACGCAGTTAGCATTGGAAATTAAAGAATTTATATTCTGAGAGTGCCCACGGCGTGTCCGTAGTTTTGACGCGAATGTGATTCACTCGGTGCTTTAGAAACGAATTCATTCAAGCAAATATAACTTCGAAAGCGATTTAAGAATGAAGGCATATGAATGTGTGTATGTACGTTATCTGTAATATATAATTTTGTATTTTTCATATGCATTTAAAATAAATAAATAAATAATTTGTTGGGAAAAATCGGAACCAGTGTCACCTCCTTTTAACTCCGAAACAGTTAAGAATAAAACAAGCAAACGGTTATTCATATATGGGGAATTAAATGAAAATAAGCTTATTCTTATAGTCAGTAAACAGGAAGTTGACGTTGAAGATATTGCCTTACTCACATAAAAATATACATTGACTATGGATGAATGAAATGGTAAGCATTTGCCCTGCATTTTACATGTCTGGATTATCTATAAAAGTGTACTATGTACGTTAAGCGTTTCATACTTTATAATGTGAATTTTGTTTAGTTCTCAAGAATAAACAATTCAACTGCCATTGGGTACTGAAGTTGCAAATTTAACATTCATATATTGATAATTGAATTGTCATAACAATAAATTAAAATGACTGTTAATTACAACAAAGCAATTTACTTTAAAACAAGTTTTGAGAGATCATCCACCTTGGAGACCTACCGAAAATATTTTATTATTTGTAATTGTTTATGCCGTATGCATAAAGCGTAAACGACAAACCAACAATAAATCATTTTTATTGGTCGAACCCAACTTTTTGTGCGATATTCGGATTTTATAACGAATATTACATTTTATTCGGTAAATTTTATGGTTGTACCTGTTAAGGTTTTATCGCTCACAGTTCATACAATATTCAAGTTAAGCTTTTAGCTGTTCGTGATTGATTGAGGCACACATTCAGCTTCTGTGTGATGAAGCGAAGTGATTTCGATCTCATAAATATCTATCAACACTCATTAAGCGCGATGTACCCTATAGCATTCATACCTCAGTCAACACCATCAACTACACTTGTAATAAATACCTGATTGGAAAATGATTGCTGGTTTGTGATTATATCTTTATTTAATATCTTATAGCTTAAATCAGATTAAAAACCAACCGTAATTGTTTAGTTATTGACTTTGCTTTCAAAGTTATATACTTATAAATACTTATATTTATATAAAAATACTTATATTTAAAAAATACTTATATTTAAATAAATTGTTCTCGGATGCATTGCATAAGAAATATGTATATATCGTTGAATCATCGACGAAACTGTTTGTCTTCAATCTCACCTCGCTTTCGGTCGTTATTCGTGTCATTACACATTGTTTTTGTCGGGGGAAGGTATTTTGACGCCTTTAACAGAGAAATGCACCATTAAATCATTTTAACGGTCGTTTGTGCCGTATGGGTAGCTAATGCGTTCATACTGAACAGATTAATACTGGAATATCTATATGTCGAGTTTAAATGAACTGCTTTTGAAGCAAATTAATATTTTGTTTAAATTTATTAAGTTTTGACCATTTAAACGATCGTATTTTGACTTAAAACCCATCGTTTTATAGATGTGTAGTTGAGAAATAATATTGGTGTGATTACGTGAGAGATTCACTTAGTGTGAGATTTAATTCAGCAATAATAATGAAATTAATTTCTGTATAATGCGCCGCTCTGTAATTATTTGCTGCTCGTAAAGATGAAGCAAATCGAAATACAGTTAATGACAATTTGAAGAAAATTTCATTAAAGCTATGTAACTTTTATGGCAATGCAGATAATAATAATTAATACCCAAGATGGACGAATGGTATGATAATTGATTAATAAAATTATATGCCAGTAATAAGATCTCTCGCATGCGATAAAACAAACGTAGCAGTTTTAAATTAATAATCATGTCATAATTGCTAAACGATATGTTTTAAATGTTAATCGAATGCCTCTCGTTAGCTCTGACCTCCTAATATTGAATGGTTATTTGAACTATAACTCATATTGATTAATTATTTCATATTATTTAACGACGCTATAATTAATAATTATTATATCATAAAATGTAATGTTTTTGTTAAAAAAACGATTGCAAGGGTATTTTCTTCTCTTTGATGCCGATAAGTCTAAACTATTAGCCAGTGTCAGGTTTGAAAAGGTCGAAAAACATAAAAATTTCTAGAATTATTAAAGATTTAGATGATGATTGGTAGACATATTTATTAATATGGGTAAAAATATATGTATTTGTGATGAATATCCTAAAACCAAATTCATTATGTACTTGCCCCATTCTAGTGACAACCTCTAAGGATATCCAATACCAATTATAGCGAATTCGTCTGAATTCGTTTGTTCCGAGCTGAAAATCAGGGATTGTATGACCTAAAACGCAGAGGTTAGACGACTGAAATGGGAGGGGATAGACGTGGGTGGGGGGAGTGCATCCCAAGGTTAGTAGCGAGTGAAGGCCGCTGTGTAAACCTGTAAAGTCTTACAGTCCTTTTATTTGTGTCGAAAATCTTTTCACTCCCACGTCGTATTTACACGATTTTCTTGAGACTGATGATAATGTTCTATATTTTTCATCTATTTCAAAAGAGTAACATAATTTTTTTTTATAAAATGGTCTTTCGCTAGCTTTTAATATATGTGAGATTTTATTAACTTGCTAAGAATGGATTGCTTTCAAAATTTAAAATTAAGAATTTTCAAAATTTGGTAATAATTTAAGTAGTGCATTCTTTTTTATTTTTTGAATTTATTATAATTCCTCATCGTAGTTCTAAAACGTGAAAGAAAATAAAACAAGTTTATTTTTAAATATAACGTCACATCTTTAGAAGTAATAGGTAAAAAGAATGGTTATGATAAATGTTATTAATGAAACAAACGCACTACTAAGCATCACCCCTGGGTACTCAGTTACAAAGTGCTATCCCTATCGCATTTGCTCATCTTCATATATATTGATTTATTACATGATACCTGCATTTTTTGTTTGTCATATAAGAATATATTATGCGTAAATTTCAAGTTTGTACAATTATTTTTAAGGCTCAAGATAATTTTTGTTGTACCCTAATAAAATTTACGTTATTTATTATATCTAATTGAAAAAGAATTAGTAACAATATCTTATTTGAGAAAAAATAATAATGATATGCACTAATAAAAGCGCAGTTACGTGTTATTAAACCACACCATAAAAATGCATAATGTTTATCCTCAAAATTACCTAATATCCTACAGTCGAGTTCAAGGTTGGTCGTGCTGAACAAATCGCATCCCATCCTCGCACCCTCTGCGCTTTTATCAATACCGTCGCATGCAGCGCCGTCTGTCGGCGGACGGCAGTATCGCACCGGCCTCCAGTGCGCACGCTCCATATCCCTGACGTTACCGCATTTACATTGTCCACAACTCTTTTGCCCCTAAATCAATTCTATCAAAACACTCCAAACTCCTACTTTCGCGATCTTCCTGTACTCATGTTATACGCGTAATCCGCGAGCGACCCGCGTCGGGCAGCGGGGATGCGCTAAGGAAACCGCCTCGTTTCGCGGCACTGTAATGTTTATTATTGCACGTCACTGGATACTATTTTCGCCTTAAAAGTACACCAGAGCTTGAGCGGTAAGTGCATATGTTTTCGCGTGTTCTGTTTTTGAATCTGCATTATGTTACTTTCATCGGGACGAGAGGAAATGAGGTTATTTCGAAAGGGTACTTCGATATAGCTAGGTAGGTCATTTTTAACAGGGTAACACTGCAAAGCAATATGCGCAAGTCTGGAGTTATAACTGCACTTTGATATAATTATTACTAAAATAACTGGTGGAATGATAGCAAAGGGCTAAAAAAATTGTTTTACATTGTTTTTATTTTTACTTAAGAACATAATCGTTTTAAGTAAGACCAATCATAAAAGAAAAATAATTGTATATATATGTTTTTCATTTACTTATGATCGTAATGGAAGCTCGTTTCCATTTTATGTTTTAAATATTAAATATTTGACCCATCGTATTACAGTATATAAATTCATGCGAAAAATTATTACTATAAAAAAAATGTATGGATTTTTCTTATTTACATTTTATGAGTATCTGAACATAAATGGATTATATGAATTGACAAATTTAAAAGATGTACATTCATGAGACCACATAAATTTATAAAATACTAGCTGCACCCCGCGGTTTCACCCACGTAAGCCCGTATCCCGGGCAGGAATATCGGGATAAAAAGTAACCTATATGTTATTCCAGTTGTCCAGCTGTCTACGTACCAAATTTCATTGCAATCGGTTCAGTGGTTTTTTGAGTGAAAGAGCAACAAACACACACACATCCTTACAAATTTTCGCATTTATAATATTAGTAGAAAAGACTAGTAGGATATACTTTAAGTTTATTTGATAAAACTTCTAATAAATTAACATGCAAAAGGACACTTCTCACATTGAAATAAAATTAATTGCATCTCGTTATTCAACTAGCAAACAATGCGTAGGGAGATGCATTTCGTCTCTACAGAATAATCTATCAATTTTGTCTTTGTCTACCCATTCTTCAAGGGACTTAGTTTCTGATAACTATAGCACTTTTTAGGGCTCCGCACCTAAAGGGTAAAACTTATTTATTGCACCTATAGACCTTATTACTAAGACTTCGATGACTGACTGACTGTTTGTCTGTCCGTCTACCAGACTGTCTCATGAAAACTGTGTTAGTTAGATGAAATTTCCAAAATTATGTATTTTTAGGCCGCCATAGCAACATATAATAAAAAATTGACTTGAGAAACCGTAGGACGGATTGGATGGGTGACTGATAACGGATTTTTTTTCTCCACTGAGTATTAAACCTTATGTGTGTAAGGTTAACGTAGTTACCACTTATTTTGTTCGTATAAAAAATAATATCTCGTGTCAATTACAAAATACCTGGTAAACATTGTATTTGCAAGTATTATTAGACTTTGCAGTACGATAATAAATTACAATTACAATACACAAATGAACTAATTCACTTATAAATTACTTATTAGCATTTTAACGCAATTTTATTCATTCTATATTTTGTGCTAGGTACCGTATACAAATAACACAATGACTATAAATTCATAGATGATGTTGCAACAGACACATTCCACCTTGTGATGAAGTCCGAATTAATAAAATTGGTATGTGAATTCACTTTTTGTGTCAGATGTGGAACGAGCAGATGTCACCTGGAGATGTTACATATGCCGGACGCATCTATTAATATACCTACTATAGTAGTTATTTATCGTTTCAAAACTGTAGCTTCATAAGTCCAATGTGTTTTTAAAACTCCATGTAAGGCCGAAGTTATTCTAGTTATAAAATGTGGCAACGACAGATATTCCGATGATATGAAAATTTCCATACGCAATATTTTGAAGGAATTCATCTCCGTTCCCATAAATCATATAACAATTCGAACAAAAAATACGTCGCCAACATATTATATTTCCGGGTTGGAATCTCGATGTGCTCAAAATATGAAAACATCAGGAAATCATAAAAAGACCCAACTCCGAACCTTATTACGTAGAAAGTACGAACAGGCGAACCAATATTCCGATACGCAAGATGTGGCATAGCACACGTTGCTTTCAACAATAAAATAAAAATGCGGAGGAAGGTACAATCAGTGCATTACCCAATATTTACCATCCTTTGTCCACAGTGAATGATGTCGTTTTGCATATTACACGTAATTCCTTTGTATCCTGCCCTGCATTCAATCGTGAGAAAGTGGGGCAAGTTCATGGCCATACAGCATCAGTTGTTCGTTCGACGAGTGTTTTTGTTACCTATGTAATCGAGGGGCCTGTAAAACCCGTTCTAGTGCTAAAAGAACTACGATCGGTTAATAAAAAGCGTGTCCTATTTCTATAAAGGGTATCGTTCTATGAAAGAACTTCATCTAGCTGTTACACTAGTTTTTACCTGGTTTCTTACTAGACAACTGGCCTTTGTAAAAATTATAACGTTCTCACATCTGTCCGCAACATTGCAAAATAAACATTAAACATTTACAGATATGTAAAAAGCTACGTAAACATATACAAACGGAGTACGTTTTAAGCTAAATGAATGGTTTAAAACTTTGTTTTTTTTAAATGTCTTGTTTCTTATAACAATTCGAAGTGTTAGTTTGGTACGCATTAAAAGAACCGATAAACATTTTAATGGATGGCCGGTCACTAGGATATAAATGTCATAAAACAAGGTTTATAGAGTATCTTACCTTGTATCTTAATGTACTACGAAATGTAAAAGCTTTTAAATTGAGAGCTTTTCTGGAGGGAAAATATAACAAACATTAAACACTTGTTTGTTTTCGGCTTTATGGTATCAATGTTTTAAAAAAAGATGTAATGTTCAAATGAATGAATTCCTCTAAAAATAAAATTTTCGCAATATATTTGCATGATAATGTATTTTCTATGAAAAGAATTCGAAGATATAACAATCACCTGTTTTCTCATATCTTAGAATATAATACTTACTTACGAACTGCAGTAATCAAGGATTTCAAATATTAATACACTCGGTTTTAAAGAAAATTTTAAATGAGTTTGTTTTTTTTTTAAGTCATAGCGCGCAACTGGGCTAGTGGTTTGCCCGATGGTAAGCAATATTATCAAAATCTAATATATTTTTATAAAAATTACTTCATTGCATTAAAATTTCATGACATGCATTATTTTCGAAATACAACATTTTCTAAATATAAGACGAATATTTTATGATAATACAAGACACACAAAGCTTGCATATGAGACGATTTGTTTTCCATGAATTTGTTTCACTCCTATTTCTTTTGTCATTTTATCTTTGTGCTTGCGATACGGAAACATTTGATTTGGATAGGTTTGAATTTCGTTTGATGTATTTCTGGTAACTGCCTCAATTGTTACCTTGTAACAAAACAGTATTACATTTTAGGACAAAGGCGGTTCCTATGAACACAAATCAAATATATTTTATTCACAAAACGAAGCCTTTAAATCCCTTAATAAGCAATAACTATGAAACTCCGTAAGTTTCAGAAGCGATTGAATTGGATAATTTATAGGGAATCAGACTTCAATTGTTAGAATTGAGGATATAAGAAAGATTTTCTCCGTTCAAAATATAAACTTCTTTTATTGATGTAATTATATAATAAAATGTTGTTAATATCATATACACCATATGGGTATACCTTTTTTCGTACGGTGAGTGGGGAGCCGGAGGCCTATTTCCTTCTCCTAGCCGATATCAGTCCATTCCTTCTTTCCAGTCATAAATCCTTTCCTTATCCCTTAAAAGCGGGCAGTGCATTCTCAGATGTCTGAGCCTCTGCGAATGTTCATGGACGGAGGTGATCCTTTACCATCAGGCGAACCACCAACTCAGTTGCCCGCTATGACATAAAAAATGTATGTCTTATTATATAGTACTAGCTGTGACCCGCGGTTGAAACCGCGTAAGGTCGTGTCCCGTAGGAATATCGGTATAAAAAGTGCCTATGTGTTATTTCAGTTGTCCAGCTATCTACGAAGCAAAATAGTATTATTATTCACCAATAGATATCAGGAAAAAAAAAACACGAATATGACATTTTCTAAAAAAGATTCCTAGCTAGATCGATTTATCGCCCCCGAAACCCCCTATATACTAAATTTCATGAAAATCGTTGGAGCCGATTCCGAGATTCCAATTATATATATATTACAAGAATTGCTCGTTTAAAGATATAAGATAAGATAAGATACTTATGTAGAGTATAGTATATCGTGTGTTCTATTTGTATATAAGTTTCTTTTTTCGTAAGCTACTGACATTTCTTTCCCTACCAGGTGCTGGTGAGGGATTGCTTTCTTATATACAAAAGTTTATTTCAAAGATGATCAGATGCACTATTACATAGTAATTTACAGACACATTACTGAATATTACACAATAAAATAAACTGAGAAAAAAAACAAGCTAAATATATACAATATAAAGAAGTGTAGATTAACTTGGTTCTTTTCTGTAAAATGAAGCATTAAACAAAAACATACACAATAAATACTTTATGTGAGGATCCTTTGATATTGGCTTTGATTGAACGATTTTTTCTAAAATTATTGTTCCCAATACCTACTACCCAAGTGAAATTTATTTGAACTGAAGGATTTTGTATGCGGTATAAATTTACAAATAGCGGATAATGTAGCAGAACGTGACTATGGTGTTTAAACGATAAATTATTGATCCTTATTTGTATTGTATATTATTCAGTTGAATCTGCTAAATCTTTGTATGTTTTTTTCAAAAGAAATAGCAAACTATATTATTATAGGTCACTAACATTTTTAACCGATACATCTAGAAATGTAACTTTCGGATACAGCCGCTATATTAAAAACTCTTAAACCTTATTGGAGTAATAAATTTGGGATCACCAATTAATCGAGACAAATATATCTATCGGGGCCCTTCCAATCTACCCTAAATCACTTAATTGGGATTAAGGACACATTCCGTAGACAGGTCATGGCTTCAGAGAAACAATTTAGTTACACACTGCCGCGCACACACTGGTGCAATTAATTTAATTAATTAAGATGTAGAAATAAATAGATTTTAAAAAGTAATGCATATCACCTCGTTATATGACATTCGCCATGTCTCTCACATTAGAATTACTTTTTTTGCTTACACTTCACTAGTTATGACTTGGTACACTAATAAAATTTTTGCTAGTTTCCTGAAAAAATGTATTTGACCTTAATATTAAGAAGTAATCTAGCGAGTGTTAACCATTTTAGAATATTTATTGAATGCGCCAACTCTGACAACTATATCCGCCTTCTTCGTACAGTGGTTAAAGCATGGGCGTAGATCTGAGGGGTCCTAGATTCCCGGTGAGGACACACAGAAAAAATGTCTTGGTCTGGTAGGACACAGAAGGCTGATCACCTACTTGTCTATAAAGAAAATCGATCAGTGAAATAGATGTATATTATCTGCCCCATATCCCATTAGGGCCACCAGGCTTAACTTTTACAATTATTTGCCAAATAGTGTGATACTTTTGTTTTCAGTATACAATCAGTTGAAACTTGGCGAAGTAATAAAATTTTTACAGAAGCGTTACTAGCGAAGCGTATGTAATCTACACCCAACAAGAAAAAAATAGACAAACAGTAAAGCATTGGATCACATTTTTACATTTCTTTTTTTTTACGGATATATTTTTTTAAACTACCTGCTTTAGTTACATATTTTATTTAATGTCCTGATAACTGGTACGAACTTGGCAAGCATCCGTATCCGGTTTGGTCCGACTTATGGGACACCATGTATAAGAGTCTTGAGAGACAAGACAAGTGCTGCAAAAATAAAATTAAAGGCTACAAAACGCGTAATATTTCATAATTATCGTCTTTGTAACTTGTCGTTAGAAGACCCAAAAAAACTTCAAGCCATCGACCGCACGCTAATATATTCCTTTCAAATTCAACACCATTGTGAGACTACACACATATCGTCACAAAAAAAGTCGGACTAAAAAAGAAACATTTAAGTTGTGTCCTCTAATTTACCTTGAAGATCGTAATTCTCGTATTATTGATACTAAAAACAGTAAAGAAGTAACTTTAGTTAAATATCGATATACAAACCTAACATCGTATTCTCGTAAGTATAATATACTTGTATACCTGCAAAAGTCTAGAACATTCTACGTAACATCCAATTATTGCGAGTAAAAATGATTATTCTCATTTATCAAACGTTGGTAGGCAGAAACGAAAATGACATCATTACGTTAGGTTTATGTTATGTGGACTGTGCAGATACTTTAGAAAAAAACCAGGTTCAAAAACTAAACTTATTCAAATTATAAGGTTAAAATCGCTTTTTACGTTTTGCTGTCATTACATTCAACTTTTATTTCGTAAAAAACGAAGCGAGCACGAGAGAGAGATTTCAGTCTGTAATTTCGTTGTTTGCTTCTTTCATTGGAACAGGAGACGCAGTGCTTGTGCAGTTATAATTTAAAACTTCTTGAACATAAATAAAACAATTCTTTTACTATTTCTGCTTTAACAAAATATACGAAAAACTCAAGTACCTTAACAATAATTTGTGTTACGAAAAGTGAGAGCAAATAAAAAAGAAAAATCACAAACTTATTTGGATTCGGAATTTAACGGCGTTCGTAGATTTCACTATTCTGTATATCTGTACCATCTAGATTGAATAGATTTTGAGAATAATTGCATTTTGTAGTAAATCTCGACAGTGAGCATGCAAATGCCATCAATGTCATCATTACCTTCAAGCGTATGATTCACCACAGTGATGTTACGTTGTCAGACCGAATCGCACCTAAAAATATCATCTGATAACTAATTGCAGTGTGTGCAATTGACGGCTGAGAAGACTTCATTGATCGTAATAGTAGAAGTATTTTACAGCATTTATTTTGTGATAGCTGGAATCTCTAAACTTTCCGCCGTATCAAGCTTGCAATGACCTGACTATACCAGTAGTATATACTCTTAAAATATAACATTTTTATTGTTCTGTTTATCGAATATATATTATATATAAGGCAGCCCTATGTTAGGTCGGTAGCACTCATCAGTCATCGGCCTCGACTTCCGGCATTTCATAGTTCAATGCCTCGCCAGATTTACCTCGAAGCGGCCTTCACAATATTTGGCGCATAGAGCCTGTCCTAGATACTCTTCGAACGCATAATATGTAATATCACTATGAATGTAGTGAAACACAAAGCGAATTGGTGATGTCGAATCTAGTTACGAGCATAAAATGATACAAGTTTACCTTATCCAACATTTGGTTTTTTTCTTTTAAATTGTATAAATAATAGTTAATAGCAACAAATGTTTGTTTATGTTCAGATATTGGTAAGAATTTATTCAATCGATTACCGATATAATATTTAATTATTCTATTAAAAATAAGATTCTAAAATCATGAAGTTTCGTGCATGTAGAATTGAATCTTCAGTTTAATTTGATATTTTCTGAATTGTTATCGTGCTACTGCATTGCGTGTAGGTGTTTCAGATTCAAATTTTTATTAGCCTGTTTCATCTTTTCGCAAAATAATGTACCTAGTCTTGTTTATGCATCATTCAGTATTCAGCAAACATTACATCTTCCACTCAACTCGAAAATTCCAAGAGATTAACCCAATAACTTTGAATTTTACGAGTTCTGATCATCAGAGGTTACATAAGCGTGAATATGGAGAGATTACGATCATAAGATTGCCTAATTTACTCCTATCTTCGGCTTCCGTTGCTCAAGCCGAGCCAAATGTTCAATTTGCATAGCTATCATCTTATTTACTCAGACGTGAATAAATTATTTTTTTATTGCACTGCTGCAGCAGTCGCTGTCGATCATTGGTTTGACATTCAAACTGTCTAGCTAACTCATTGCATCGGGAGTCGAAGTATAAAGAAATACCTGCTTTATTTTGATGATGTTTGAGGCTGAAATGCCTCACATGTTTTAAGAGGATCGCATTCGACACTGACGCTTTCGGTTTATTACACCGCACATTTCGTACCCAAGGGCAAGGGTACGAATTCGTTTTTATTTGTTGGTCGCAGAATTCTTCGAAACAACTTCGTGTTAATAACTCGTGGTGATGAATTCGCGGTCGGATCTATTGTTTCTCAATTACTTTCAATGTAAAGTTTTCGCAATGTAATCGAACGTATGCCTTGCTTAGATTACGATCGACCGCAACGTGTTCGCGGAGGTTTGAAATGTCTTTTTCGAACGGCAAGATGTAATTGAAGATATTATTAGTATATTCATATCATTAACGGCTTGAAAACTGATATGAGACGAAATGTATACCTCAAAGAAAGACTAAGATAAATGCAATATACTAACTTGATTGCTGAAAATGTGATATTAAACGGTATAATATTATTTTGACCACCATATTTTACCAAATACGTACGAATTATTATGTTATGAATATAAGCTACTATGTAATCTTTTTGTAAAGACGTTATGTATATTTAAATTAAGTATATAATAATGTCGTCAACTGTAAAAACCTAGAACGAAACAGATTAGCGTCATGCAGTATCTACCTGAAATAAAAAACCTGTTCAATTTCATAACGTCACATAACGTTCATACAGTAGGAATAAAAATATACTCTCATCATTATATTTCGAAATAAATACAACTTTGGATTTATAATTTTAATTTTAATTTGATATAATTTAAAGGATTCATAAAGAAAGGATTAAAAAATAATAAAATAACATTAAATTAACAACATATTATATGTATACGATGGGTTCCATACTAAAATTATTTATTAATTAAGAAAATAAAATATAATTTATTTAAATTTTATTCATGGCCGCTTATCAGCTGTCGTCATCTTGAAAACTTGAGTTAGGTATCTTGCTAGTGATCTTTAGTTAGCTCGCATAACTAAATAGTTTATAGGTAAGAAGGCTGTTTATTAAATTTTATACCGTACTAACTTGAATTTTATTGTTCCAGGTTCGAACCCGCTCCTATCTGTGGTCGTTAAATTACGTTACTAATAATATAATGCAGTTCGTCAATTAAAGCAATAATTTCAACTGCCAATTGCAATAAGTGATTTCGTGTTATAAGTTTATATAAACCGTAAAAGTGGAGAACCTAACGACTACCGACAATATCACCAAGATCACACCGGTCACTGAAAGGTGAGTTCAGAATTATTCTTAATAGGAAAAATCTTTTTTTTATGTGACTGTCGGCAAATGGATCTGGTGGGACGCCTGATGGTAAGCGCTACGGCCATGAACATTTGGAGAGGCATAAGGTCCATTGCAGACCTTACGCCTCTTCAAATGGAATGGAGTTGAAATTGGGAAAGGGTAAAGAAAGGAGTGCCGAGAGGATAAAGGAAAGGACTGGGAAGGGCAAGGAAAAGGATATGGGCCTCCAGCTCCCCCACTCACCGAACGAAACACAGCAGATATTTCATGCCGGTCTCCTGTGGGGGTGTGGTACTTCCCCGGTGCGAGCTGGCCCAATGCGTGCCGAAGCTTGCTCGACTACCACATACAGAATCTACTAAGTGCTTATTTTAATATATTGTATCACTGGGCAAGCTTTGTCTTAGCACAAATTTTTGATTATGTTGTTTTTAGAAGATTGAGAAAAAATTCACATAACATACACAATAATTGATGTTATCTTGCCTACATCCTAAATCAACTATAACTTGAGAATGCAAGCGCTGAAATTCATTATTCACCATTATTATCTATTCTACCTCTATATTTTATGAAGATAATGATCTGATTAATCGCAAGCCCTTAAATAAAATAGGTACTTAATTTGCGTCCAGCTATTAGACACATTACCCATACTCGACATGTTGCGAGGTAAACAAAGACAATTTTAATGAGAGGAAATCCGCGGGGCGGTGCTTGTTAAGATTCAGGTGTGATTAATTAGCTGTTGGCTCACGTAGCCGCTATCTCTGTTCATTATCTAGTCGGAGCAGGCACGATTTTGTAGATTTCGCCGACGCCGACGGAAAAAAGATATTTGCATATTCGCGGAGCTAGGCTTGTACTAGTCGGATACTCGACAGAAGATAACATACCTTACTACAGCCTGCATAAATTATGCACGTGTGTAGGGCACACCACGACAACAGGTAAACAGCATGGACGTTGAAATTATGGAATCATTCTGTGTATGTCTTATTACAGAGCAAATGGCTACCTATTGTATGTAGCTACTCTATGCTAATTTTTGTAGGTACTAGACCACCCACTGCCTACATTAAATAATCTCTTTGAAGTATGAAATTGCTACCTTGCTACGAGTTCTTTTGTCTAAAACACGTAGAATTTATCTTGATTGATTGATTCCCTCCTAATTTAATATTTTAAGAGATGTTTGATCCTTCCTCGCTCCGAGTATAGATATGCCTATTCAACCTGTTCTAATTTTGTAAGTACCTTTGTAGGTACTTCCTTAACATCTATTGTACGAAGCTGCTATATATATTTTTGTGTTAATACCTTAAATTTTGCCTTTCTGATTTATGATTTGTTTATCCTTATAAATAAGTCTGATCTATTACCCATACCCATACCACTAAAATATGGTCACGAAACGTCATTTTTCTTCTTAGACTACTTACATACTAAATAGCCTTAGGGCTGAAAGAGACCCATTAAATACAAAACATATCATATCATAACATATCTTGAATCGGAACCAATTTATTGTATTCAATTATAAATTGAACGTACAAATCCATTACGTAGCTCTTACAGTTCCAATGGATTAGCAGATAATAAAGAAACCAGCAAGGATAGGTATTCTATTCGCATGATTGTTCGATAAGCCATAGATTCCTTGCAAGATCGCACATCATTCTCGATTCTTGAACATTGTAGCATTGTTTACAATGTGTTCAGTCACCGTGTCGTATTCACTTGACTTGGCGAATCGATGAATCATTACTCGATTGATATCGACATTAATCGAATAATGGTTCAATCGAATTGCGTTTTCTTGCGTACATTCCAAGAATACAGATACTGATAACTCATATAAATGGTAATTCATCATGATTATTGCAAAATTTATATTATATGATATTTGCCATGCTTAAATTTACATTGCAAGAATCGTCCTTCGATTTATGCTTGTATGAATTGTAAACTGAAGTAATTCTATATATTTTATAACATACCACATTAAAATATATTCGAATTACCAAAAATGTGACTTAAAATCATTTAGTATTTATTTGTACCGATGACTTGTCTTTAACGCTGTTCTCTCCTTCATCCAAATAAAATGCAAGGTTCGTTTCTATTGTTAATAGAAGTATGAATGGTGGAGGTCAAACGAAGTCATAAAACATGCATAAAATCTATAAATTCCACTCAATGCCGTAAGCCTATTTCTTAACGACTTCTTTAATAGTCGTACAATAAGTAAATCATTCTGAATAAGTAAGTGATTAAACGGAGCGGAGATCACATAAATCAATCGATAATTATTAATATAATTACTATTAAAATTTAAGATGGCGTCTGTTAAAAGAAGCTATGTTGGTATTTAAATGTGTCTAAAGTTCAGAGATATGTTAGAAAAGGTATCTAAGGTACCTAAAGGTACCGAAACGAAAGAGCTTAAAAAAGCGAATGTCTAGGGCTACGCTGATAACAAAATGTAGCATCCGAAATTCCAAATGTACGTATACCTACAGAGCACGTTCCAATCCAACTGCATCTGAAATAGTTTTCGTGCGTTTCCGGCCAGCAATCGGCATAGACCGCATGTCTTTTTCAATCCACTGCAACACAAACAAAAAGGTCAGAAGCCGACGACCTAGTTTCCGAGCGACGAATACAAAGGTCACCCAGACATCGGCCCGGGAAGCTTGATACCGTTGGCAAGGCTGAGTGATGCACGCCAATGTATGCTAACGTGTTACGCAATACCACTCCACATAGCGCACGATCTACTACCATGAATTGTTCCTTGGAATCCCACTAATATTGTTAATAAAAATTTGGAAGGCAAGCTATTTTATTCAACCAACTTTTAGCTATTATCTAATTTTATCATCAATGTCATTAATGAGGTTAAGATCTAAGTAGCAATCCTGATAAATATATAGTCCCCTAATCACTACATACGAGTAGTATAAAGCGAAGTCGCTTCCCGCGTCTATCCCTATGTATGTTTGTAGATATGCTAAGATCGTTACTACAACTACTACAACGTATTTTGATGAGTTTTTTTTAATAGATGAAGATGATTCAAGAGGAGGTTTTATCTATTAAACTACTCCAAATTTAACGCGTGCGAAAGCTAGACCTTTATAATATCACAAGTGTGATGTACGGACAAAACACAATATCCCACATTATCTTGTGTGTCATCACATCAACATCAAATGAAGAATGTATTTTATTTATTTATACTTTATTGCTCTAAATCTTTTCAATGAAACTTAACCGAGTTATAAAATAAAACAATTGACGATCTTGTCGCTATATAGCGATTTCTTTCAAACAACCAGACGCACAAAGAAAAATTAAGTTATGGGAGAGGAGTAGGATAGTGCATAAATAAGATTAAATAAATTACACATTATACTATGTATAATGGACACATACTTCCATTAGGCCCATGACTATGACCATAACATAGAATATATTATAAGTTAGTAGTGGGTATAATGTCTGCCGCCATTATGTCATCAATAATCCTACCTAGAAGATTAAATAAACATCGTCAATTCCAGGAATCCACGTATAAATTAATTTATATTGAGATCTCATCAATAGTTTTAAAACAGAATTGACAATAAGTAGCATAAAAATAAAGATCCTGCGTAAAGGAGAAAGGAAAATAGGTTGATGATTAAATAAATTCTTAAAATAGTTCACTTGTTGTAAAGAGTCTATTATGACTATAATGAGGTAACTCATTATATCTATTGGTATATAATATCTATATAATAATATATAGAAGCACATCATTATAAAATAACGTTCAACTGGAGTTCAATACCATTTGATATCAACCAATATTGACCGCTTGCTACTGCTAGTTGGGATAAAGTATCTGGAATCCTGATTTATGGCCACCGTTAGAGATAGTCCAGATAAATTCACAGTTGTGTAAAGAAAATTGCGGCCGCTATAAAAGTGGGAATCTTTCTCTGCAATAAACAAACCCATTTCCGTTCAACTTCCATTTGTTTGGACTTTGAAATTATACAGCTTGGAGTGTTGGTTATGCTCTATAGTAATAGACATACTATGAGTTAACCAGCTTTTGAACAAGGTTTCACTCGGGTTAAAATTCTAAATCTAAATCATTTGGAGTCGGAGACGACACAAAAAAATCATTAATACCGGTACAATAAAAAAAAATCTATAATTAATTTGCTTTGCAGCAAAGAGGTATACGAAACAACTGTTGCATAGCAACAACTTCCTCCATACTGTAACCAGCACAACCTGACCTAAATTCAACTGTAGCACCTGATTCGATAGCACACGAGGACAGTGAGAATGCGTCATGAAGCCTCCATATTTCGGGCGATATTAATAAATAGCTGGAGTGGGGCGGAGGGGTGAGCGGCGTGACCTACTTCTTCTGACCTGGTCACACGCAGCCCGGACAACCTGCATTTGTTAACTAGTTTATCAACAATATTCAATTGTAGTGTAGTTCCATAAATACACGAACAAAGCGAGCAATGTAGCTACAATGGTCAAGATACATAAATAAAAATACTATTATATTGTATTTTTTTACCTAATACAGAAGGTGGATAATGGGTACACACAGCTCCTTGCCTGCATTTTTATAGCAAGGAAATTTGTCAGTTAAATTTCAGTAAGTAGTAAACTATTATATTATTCCCTATTAGCGCAGATATCATAATACTATACTATATTGTATATATTACAGTACTATTAGTTACCTAGTTATTTTTCTATCGAATGTAATGTATATCTTGTTGCTTTTGATATAAGAAAAATCTTTCAGCTAAGTATTTACGTATTATACATACAATTTAAACAACAAAACTTGATTAAAAAATAATATACGTCCAAAAGATTCTTTAAAAGATAAATGCTTCACCCTTTAAGTATTATTTTGACGAAATTGAGCAAATTTCTTGTACATGCCAGACTAATGTATCCGTGCGTAATTATTGGCAATAAACATCGTGTCACTTTACAGACTTGAAAGCGTTTTATGTTTTAATTTGTGTCTATAATGACGAGATGTAACAGGTAATTACTTGACACCCACTAACGATACTTTGATGATTGGTTGTCGCTGTTAGCACGCGTGACAGAGCTCCTTTTGATGGCTCTATCACTTTATAATTTTCCAGTTTATGACCTTAGAAACTCGTTAACTTCGTGAGGGATATTTGTACAAGAATTTATATTTCATACATATATTTGTTACCTGACATATTTAATGCATATTTGACGGGTAAAATTTGCAAGAAAGGTTGTGGTCCATGTATAATACTTATAGATGGATGAGAAATTGACCATATCTCTTTTTTTACAAGAAAGCTTTTTTCATTGTACTTATCTAGGATTAAACATAAAACAGCGAGGAAGTTATAATATGGAAAAACTTGAAAAAGAAGAAGGCCTATCTCCATAAATAGTAACAAAATCATAAATCATTAAATAAATTCCAAATTACCGATGTCATCCCAACCCTCATTTACCCAAATGTTTAATTAAAATAGTTTACTCAGTCAAAACGAAGCGGATATTTTATAAGGGCACGCTGCAAACAAATAAGGGTGATTAGGCTATTATTAATTGGATTCCTCGTATCTCGTACAAAGTGACGGATGCTGGTTCAATTTAGTCAATTTTGTGACATTCACGGTCGGCTTGTCTCACCAACATTTCCGCACCGCTGACCCTCGATCGCAATGTCATCAACTGGACGGCAAATGGCGTAGATCAATTATAATATGCTATTTTTGTCATCCCGAAATTTATAGCGATGCTCGTACACTGTTTTTCTATAATTTGTCTGATCGTCGACGACTATTGAGACATATGTTAATGATGTTAAAGCTCTTATTAAACAAGAATGATTTAATGCTACAGATAACTCGAAATTTGGTTATACATAATTAAAACACAACAAGAAATCAAAATAACAAAGTTCAAAGCTATTAATTAATAGAAAAATAAACAAATCTTTAACAAAACGAACAGAACGGAAGAGTTGGTTGAATTTGTAAGTTTAACTTTATATTATTATGTTTCTTATTATTTTTAGAATAAATTCCAAATTTGAATTGATGGTTTGACTAGGTGTTGCTACGGTTTGGCAAAATGGCGCGAGATCGAATTCCCCCTCGTGACCAAATTTTTTCGATACTTTAAAATTTTCTCATCATAGTTTTTTTATAATACCGTCCGTTTTTAGAGTACCGTAAGATAGTCGCGTCGTCTTTCGTCACTTGTGTTCCTTATCTACTTGACGCATGCGTAACCTCTATCTACTTAGTCTGGCCATAAATACTGTTACACTTAATTATAAAAAAATATTACATTTGAATTTCGAATCTGTC
>NC_052121.1:4290223-4359829 GCF_012273895.1 Zerene cesonia | reverse complement strand
GCATAATATAATATGTTACTTCAAAAATAATGTCGTGGCTCGGTCATCGCATGCAACACGAGTTAACGAGTCCTTGGCGAAAGGCGTATGAGTCACGCTTCTATTTCTTATTTTCTAAGAATACATTGAAAACTGCACTCGAATGACGCACTGTTACATTAGAATAGGACAATGACCTGATCTTATGTAAACATAGACGACGTAAAGT
The DNA here is from genome assembly GCF_012273895.1 of Zerene cesonia. Taxonomy (NCBI): domain Eukaryota; kingdom Metazoa; phylum Arthropoda; class Insecta; order Lepidoptera; family Pieridae; genus Zerene; species Zerene cesonia. Next base: position 4,359,621 of record NC_052121.1, on the reverse strand, counting down.
ATTATTTTATTTGTACAACATTAAACAGGGGTATTATACCCCCTGTGTTTATAGTTAATTTTAGAATCCAATGTAAAGGTAAATAAGTCAGTATTAAAAATGTGTGAAATGGCAGATATATGATGGCGCTGCTTATTTATTTATTTTTCTATTTGACTCTTAACTCTCACTATACTACAAAAGATATTTGTTTGATAGAAAACCGATACGTTAGAAAAGGGCTTTAAAGTTGTTTACTGAGAAAGCTTAATATTTTTTTTTTTAATTGAGCCTTTGTGTTCAACAATTCATTATTTCATCTGTTGCATAATTGCATTGAACGCATATTTGGATATGACCTTACTATTTAGGTTTATATATTATTATATTAATAACAATATTTTTTTCTAACGAAAATTTCAACAAACGTAGTTCTAAACGAACATTATGAAGAACAATAAATATCATGCATAATTCTGTATGAATAGAATACTAAATAAAACAATTGCCAGGGAGCTAATGCTACTTTATGGTTTAATAATATTCTCACAAAATTTACGATTAAATGCTTAATAATCAATAATAATACCACGATAAACAGTAAACTCGCTGGAAGCTAAGTCTTTTGAATCCAAGCAGTATTTCTCATAGTATCTTACCGAACTAAATAGATACTAAGGATCACAAACAACCATTTGTCTAACAAGAAATAAGTAGCAGGTGAAGCTTTATATTGTTTTCAGAGCTGTTTGAGCTTCCAAGGTAGCTAGCTAGTTGTAGGTAAACTCTATTTGTAGTAAATAAACGAAGGTAAGTAGCCATAAGCATTCTGCTCAAGGATTCTATCCAAGTATTTAAACAATAAATTGTATCGTATTGTTATACCTGGTATGCGCTATTTTTGAAACGAAATTTATTAAGGTATTGTACAGATCTAATTATTAAATATTACTGGTTGGAACTCGCGGTGTGACCCCCGTGGTACCATAAATGAGTGTGTGCTAAAATATACTATAATGTATTAATGTAAAAAAAATCATGCAGATGCAAACAGCTCTAATTGGGTGAAAGAGTAACAAACATAAATCCAAAAATTTTCTGGTTTATGTAGAAAATTTTTTTAGACAAATTCCAAGCAACATCAATATTTGTATATAAGTACATATTTACTTTAAATTGGGCAACTAACTTAATTTAAAGCAGTTTATTTGTAACAGATATAATGTGATTATTTTCGTTCTTTTTATTTCTTACAATTCAGTTTTACACAGATCAAATCTGATGGTCCCTTTTATTCAAAACACTTATAAAATGGCCCTGCATTTACCCCAGAGACGGGTGTGCGGAGCTGTCCTCGCTTCGGGGATGATCTAATAAAATGTGATAAGCGAATTCCGTGATTTCCCTTGCGGGGTACACTAAATAGTTTTGATTGGTCTTGCTTCAAGGCTGGAGATGGATTGTTGACACGCGACATTGACTTCCGTGGACATCGACTTCGAGAAAGTTCGTTACTTTCTGTGTTTTTTTTTTAACATGTATCGCTTCTTATGCGTGTAAACACATTATTCTTTTTAAATAATTCAGTATAAATCGGATGAAAATGTTGCATTTTTTTGCTTTGAATTATATAAAAGTACATTTTATCTTTCATCATAAATATCGATATGAATTACGGATCAAAAATTTAAAGTGAAATTTTGGCATTTAATTATTTAAGCCGTGTTTCTTCTGTGACAATGATTTATAACATCTTAACGATCGCCGTAAATAAACTTTGAAAATGTAAAATATGTTAACATAATAACGAATTGTGAGATTTCATACGAAACTTGACTTTCCTGACGTCAGCGTAACTATTCAATTTCCTGTCGGTTGAAACTTGCAATAAAATCGATATATTCACAAGAAATAATTTTGTTGGATTCCTTCCATGAACACTGAATAGTCATTTGTTGTGTCGCTATATTTTACTCAACTACATAACAACTTTTTTTTAATAAATTATATCTTACCAACATACATATGAATTTCTAAAAGGCATACAAATTAAGCATATTGTTTAGGTGTAGTAGTTGCTTATTGTTATGAAATCACACATGTTTCATGTATCGTTAAACAAATTCAGCGAAATTCGGATGTAAAGTGTGTGTAATTTCAAAGATCCATTCATCTTATTTTAAGACGTAGCTCATTGTGAATTTCATGTTGATATAGTTTTAAAGACACATTGATAAATGGGTAAAAATATGCAATAGTCGAATGGGTAAAAATATACAAAAATCGTAAATAGTACGAAAAATTTCTGTTCAATTTACAATACAAAAAAGAACAACGATTTTAGATTGTATACATACCAACCCTTTTTCGAAGGGTTACCTTTACTGTAGACCAACTTTGACGTGCTAAATACATAGCCTCAAAGTTTTCCCATTAACTAATGTGTTATGAATTGTAAAATATTTGTTTATAATTTGTTTGTTATCCGGCAATGAGAATGAAGAAACGTGTTTTCATTGGAGTATTTCAGAGAGTAGCAAATAATATTTTATGTTTAGTTTAAAAGTTCTTACTTTTCCCTTCAAGTAAAAGTAATATGTGTGAAGTATCAAAATATTTATAATTGTAGTTGTATTGTAGACTGTATAATTCATTTCTATTTAAAACTCTAGTCAAAATAAACTCTAGTCTAGAAAACTAACGGCCAAATAAAAAACTGTTTCTTTGTATAAATAAAATATAATAATAAAATATTATATTTATATCCTATATACAAGATCAAGCAAGAAAAAATGTATCGTCGGTACTTGTTTTGATTTATCCAATTATAAATATGAGAAGGTATTATGTACAATACCCAAATCGGGTTATATTTCTCGGCTTAACGGCTGATCCATGAATAAAAATAAGGTATTTGAGAAAGTAATTGGCGAAATAATATCATTTTAGTTTTTGAGATATGAGTTTTATAATTCAGGATAACATGAAACAAATAACAATTAGAAAATACGGTATTACGTTATAACACAGCTTTCTCGCAATATCTTGTTTTCGTACATAAATTCATCAAATTAATTCGGCTAAATTGTTGAAGTTTCTTAATGCCTAATTGAGATTTAGAGGCACGAATGTAATTTACATAATAAAGATAATGCCATTGTCCCGAGCAGGCTTACGAAGGGTCAACATTATGTCAATTACACGTGTTTGTGATATAAACATAATATTTTAAAGACCGCCAAAGCTTTTCCTTACTAAAACATGGTAATTATGGATATACGAGACAATTATTGTAAAATTAATACGAGATATGAAGCTGTATTTACGCCTAATTTCATCAAAAAAACTGGTTAACTATTTTTACGAGATTCAACAATAAACATCAACACTTTCACGATTTTTATCAGTATGATGGTTTGAAATGTTTTCACCAAACCATTTTCCATTTTTTTTAATTTCACAACTTTTTATTAATGGCATTTTTTTTTATTTCAGATACAGTGTTATTCTGACGATATCTGCCTCAACACCACAAGGATACGCTTTGATTAGCGGTAAGGTTTAAAATATAATAAGAGTTATCGCTGTGCATACTAATTTGTCCTATCTATGTGTGATTTTAACAATGTATAGTTATAGTTATAGTGTGTTTGAAACTTCTTAAATAATATCATTCTGAAAAAAAGACAAGAAATATTAATGATAAGGAGATTAAATTAGGTTTTACAATTTTTGGTTTGTCATTTGATTAAAACCTACGTTAAATTTAATAAGCGTATTTATTATCACCTTATAAATGACACGTTATTAACAATGAGGAATGATATTAATATTTTATTAGAACGGTTGATTTATTTAAATTTTACTCTGTTTAAAATGCTTGGGAATAAAAGTAAAGACTAATTTTCACTTCAATCGCTCATAAATTAGCGCTAATGTTTGCAAATCGTGTTTTGTGCAATTAAACCTCAATTTCCGGTCCATATAACACGCAATATTTTTTTCGTGAATGGCTTTTCTGTTGATGAAATATAACCTTATTTTAAATTTAAAAAAAATAGCACGTCTGTCCCAAATTATATTTTCATTTGTTGATCTATTTTTGACCAGTAAGTACCTGATTATAATAATTTTGCTGTAAAAAGATTATAATCTTAAAATGTCGTTTTTATTTTTGCAATTAATACTACACTTATAATAAGTTCATATATATACATAGCTTTTATATGGGTTGATAATATGTTTATATTTTTAGTTATGCGTCCAATTAAAATTAATATTTCACATTGGAGAAGATAAACGAATATTGACGCGATACCACTTACATTTGCTAATTTGTAATAAAACGCAAATGACTCTAAATGATAATTTATTGTTATAATTGACCGTAATATCGTTGATTACTTTCGTTTTCGCAAAGTCAATGACACATTATTTGAGTGGCGGTCCCTCTAATGAAATAATGATTCAGTCACATTCCGTATTCGTTTGTTATGTATGTTTTGATGTTGCCGCTAACGGCTGCATACTCTTAGAGATGAATTATGTTAAAATCATGAATTTTTTGGCACGTGTAGAATGTAAGAGTTATAAGTGAGTATTAGTAACTTAATAAATCTCAGCTCCGTTCCAAATGAATCAATCTTAAATTAATAAATACCTATGTCACGAAGCAATAATGTCTATGTCTAGCTATCGACTTTTGAATTTCCCAAATCAGTTATATATTTGCTTATTTAATAATTTCTCGTAACAAACAAGTTGAAGTTTAATTGCTGGTACAAAAAAGATTAATTATATAGTACAAAAGGCAACCTTATCGCTCATCATCGATCGCTTCCAGGTTGCCTAGAGTAAAGAGATATGTGAATATGTATTACAAAAATATAACACGGGTGGCTGTGAAAACTAAAATAAAGGCCGTTTTCTTTAAGATCAAATTAATTGAAAAAAATAAACAATTATTTTCTTGCACGCTCGCGTGGTCTTGAACACCCACTTGACTTTTCAACTTAAGCCTGAGGTTGCCACTGAGCCACCAATGCTTTTTGAGAAAGGAAATACACAAAGTTAATTTGAAGGATAAACTAAATTTCAAATGTGTTTATATTGCAATACTAAAAATAGAATTAGGGGATAGTTCGTCTAACAATTTGAATCAAAGAATTCCAAAGTCTGATAGGAGTTACAACAAAGAAGATATCATATAAACTAGTAAGGTAGAAGGAATGCTAAGGAACTCAACGGAAGAAAGAATGTAACTACTTAAAACATTAATTATTTTTAAAAGCGCATTGAAAAATCAAGTAATTTGAGTTCGCTACAATCCTCAGAAACCTTATCGATATATCTAAAATTATGAAGCAGATAGCTTCATTCTGTTTTTTAAAGATGCTCAGAATATACAAATATAAACTGTTTTAAGATTTTACTTTTACCTGTTAAATTATTCAATCTGGGCATCTAACACTAAATGCATTATTCAAAAGTTTATAGCATCTAAAATCTGTAGAGACGTAAAATTTCGCAGATGCGTCTCTGTTAAGTGTAAGTTCGGCCTTAGGCAGACGAGGGCGACGCAAGGGCGCCGAATGTCAGACGGTCGATTCACCCGCACTTTACTTGCCTAATTGCTAGCTAATAACTTGCGAAACTTCGCTTTTTATTGATTAATGAGTAATTGAGGATACGTTTTATCCGCTCCGCTGCAGATAACTCATTTAAAAATTATTAACTTTTCGTGCGCTTCAGCGTTGCTTTGAATTTTTTGTCTCTACTATAATGAGACTCATTCAAAAATACAATACCGCTTAGCCAACCTCGGCTTAACTATCACAATGTAAAGTCGCCTTCAGAATAATAGGAAGGTCGCCCGATTTTATGATAAATTAACGAGGAAGAACAGGCAATATTTGTTCTTATGTGGTGCAGTTAAAATATGTATTGGTATGGTAATTGGGAAAATTTTGTCACCGTAAGTTATTGCGAGTGACACTTGGCGCATTTGACAGCGACATTTTTCACGCGTGCAGCGCAGCGCGGCAACAGGCGCGGGGCGGGAGGCGTTCGCGCGTCAAGGTCACCGGTGACGTCATCTCGCGCGCACAATGACCTCCCGAAATAAGGCATTGACGGTCGACGCAATTCGACAGAATTGCTGTTGACTTACGCCTGAATTTAAATCAAATTTCAATTTACTGTCGGAAATTGGTGTTTATTGTTAGCATTTTATAGTCAACATAATGTTTCTTAGATTTCATTATTAGTATTTCATTCGTAAATAGACATAAATTGAATCGTAACTGAAAAGTTAAAGGTAGGTAGGTACTTACGTACATTTTATTTTTGAATCTGATTAACCTTCTTTAATATACACAAAAATCCAGCGAGTAATGAAGTAAGTTCTTATTTGGTTGCTGCCAAACAACATTTTATCGTGAAAAAACACAACAATAAAAGTGTCACACCGAATGGTTTTTCCGAAAGGCGATGTGATTTAAAATTTAAACCTCCTAATTGATACATTGCTTGGTTTTGTCGACATATTTATACCGAATTGGTCCAGCCCAACGAGTTTTTCTTATCTGCGAAATATTTGCAATCAGACCGTGTAAGACTGTGAGAGATGTAGTAAGTATCCAGCTATATAAGATTTATTTTTCCTTTTTTTGGTATGTACGTTACTCAATAAATTTTATATTTGATAAAAACAGTTGTACGGTAATGAAAGAAAGAATGAAGAAAGTTGAAAAATAATTATACTGTCTAAGATTAACTCGATAAAGCAAAACAGTAAAATACTTAGGTGATTATTTATATATTTATTCCAATATAAAGTACAAACAGGCAGTGAATTGTAATTGCGTACATATATATTAGATAGTTTAAAATTATGTTCATGTTATTTGAAATAATGTTTGAACAAGGTGTCCGTATATGCGAGCATAGATTAAGTCGACTGGTCGTTAGAATAACACCTACGTTTTTATCATCACTCCATCTTTTCTATACATACATACTGAACAGGATGCTTTGCTTTGCTTGCACGCAGATTACAAATACAAAAGATTTTATTGCTAACATAATTCACATTGAGTATCGCAAGTAAAATTCCACTGGGTAATAAAGCGAGGCTATTGTTTGTTTCGCGTTTTGTCACCTTTCCTTATAGTGATACATAGTGATTTTTAGGTTGAGGACAATTTCAATGCAGCTAATTTTTATTTGAACAAATAAAGTACATACACCTGTAATTAGGATCTGAATATTTTAACTTTCAATGAAAGCAGAATGGTATAATTCGAGATAAAGGCTAATGAACAATATAAACCGAAATGTTAATAATAAACGACATAACTATCCTTGTTCTTTTAAGGAGTGTCTTGAACCTTAAATAGACATGATAAAATCTCCCTATGTAGCCTTCTAACTAAAGTTATAATTCAATATTTCAAAGTAAAAGAATGTTGACTGTATCACTTAGAGTTTGCTTTGAATAGTCCGAAATATGTAAGATTATTTTAGTAAACCTAGCTTGATATGCATAAAATATAATTGCCGCTAATTTTTGAATATTGGCGGCAAAACGTAATAATAGTCCTGCAAAACGTCCATTTGCGTATCCCTATTGGCTATGACTGCCTTACTTTCGGCAATTTTTTTGTTGTTCGTAAAGGAGTCATAGAAATTAAAAAATATCTTCTATACTTCACAGATATTTTAATTTGCATGGGCTGTGATGGTTATCATCTGATGACTAACCAGTTCTGTTGCCAACGAAAAAATAAAATAATTAAACAACAGTACAGTATTCTTTAGTGTAAATTATGACGTTGTTGCTTTCTTGTATTAAGAATAAAAATAAATATCTATATGTGATTGAATTTCTAAAATACTATAATAGTCATTTTTAAGTTTTAAAAACTGTCAATGTGTTACGTTATGCCGTATACGGTTATGTTAATGAAATAACAGCTACATAATAAAATAATTAACTAAAGCACCCACGAATTTCACAAGAAATTACAAACCTTCATTCGTTGCGTCTGCATTCGTCGAATGTATCTTATATAAATTTCTAAACAATACGGAGTATTTTTCGGTTAAATATCAATTTCAACTATTTTTAGGTTTCATTTAAGTAAGGAAAGGGCGAATGCATGAGGTTTCGCTTTAATACGACACTCGGTGCCGAGAATAATGATGTGATATTAATCATAGTCATAGACGTACGTCATCAATCACATGTGATCAGTTTTTGCGTGATAATCTCTCGTAACGTTGCTCTGGTGTCATGTCGCATCTTGAACGATGGGGAGATAATAGTGGTTACAATATATTGCGTTGTCTATACATATTGCTTCAGGATTTTAGTTAAACCATATTAGAACAAACAAACATTTGAGCTAGAATCATTTGACTAGGTCGAATAAGAGAGCGTCCATAAATGATAAAAAATCTCCTCTTTGGAGGCTATTGCATAACGATACTTTGTGCAAACTAATCCAATATAGGACATTTCAAAAGAGCGCGTACAAACATACATTGTAACGTCTAACGTGACTCTTCCGTTTGTAAAGCCAATAACCATCGAAGAAAATTTTAAAGCCGCATTATTTTGAATTATACTGATTAAATTCATTTTTTTTCAATGTGACAACAGCGCGGGTAGCTCCAAATAACTATTGGCAATACTTAATTAATTTTCAAATAAGTTACGTTTCGGAATTCGTTAATTTTGTACTTAGAATAAGTAGGTAGTAATGTTGAACGTGTTTCTGCAGAAGTGAAATAAATAATGACTTGTAAAGTATTTTAGTTGAATTTTCATGACAGTATTGATCGGTTACACAGTTAAGGTTCCGCGGCTCTCAGATATTTATTGGCCCATTACTTACTCTTCGACTCTAATTGATTGCTTTGTTTACCCCAGCTCGGCTGTCTAGTAGATATTTTAATAAGGCATTCAATTTTGTCTTCACGCTTTTTCTCATATAAATTTCTAAGCGATATCATTGATTACATGTGTTATATAATCACAGGTTACAACCAAACGTATTGTACCAATTATAAGTGTAATAAATCTGTTTTACAAATTACATTGTATCCCATGTCTTTTCTTAAATTACATATTTACTAAACTCTGGGTAGCAAACCTAATAGGCGCAAAAAATGCGTTTATTCCAATCACATTGGGAGGTGTTAAAATAGTATATGCACGTCCGCGATGACCGATAGCGTACACACGTACGAAATATGAGCTAATGTTTCAATGTCATTGTCTCGAGCCACAAGGCATCACTGGAGCGTCCATTATTCACATTTCAAAGTAACCTTAATGATGGGGAGGTTGTAGGGCTCGTAACGGTCAACGACCGACCTTGTTATGTTACTAGAAATTCACTATGACCGATATAATAGACTTCGGTCACGCACTCCCTGTTCGCTGTCTTAAACTATAATTGGCTTACAACGCCTCCATTTAGCGGTCACTCCTACTCGATTCAAGTACAATAAGATGAGGTCATAGATGCAGTTACACGATTGCTGTTTTGTCAGGCTGGGTGCAGAGCAAATGGTCGCGGTGCGCCGGCGCAAATTGGTGCGGCAGACAGCGCGTCGGATGTTGCAATTGTCAGGACCGCCTGTCCCCACTGCTCGCACCCAAACATTAATAAACAAGCCTGAAATTGTCAAATTACGGACGCTTTCGGTGCCTTTTACCGTCCGTCCATATCCTATAGTACATACCTACCAGGATCATTTGATATCTTACATCAATTTGTTTTTCGTTATTTGCATGAATATTTTACAAGAATCCGTCGTAGTGGAAGTAATTTTAAACGAACATGCACTTCCACTTTAGACTAATTTAAAAAGTTAACTAGTACACGATATTTACACTTTGAGGAAAATGTTGGAAGACAATTATTGAAACTAATCAATGTTTAAAATGTACCCACATGGCTTGTTAATTTGTTATTTTAACTACATAACAAAATACTACATTGCAAATTATAATTAGAAAAACAATAGTGCAAATGAGGAGACACGATATTTAGATTCATCATTCATTTATTAGTACCCAACGTATATTTATATAAATCATTCATCTTTATCACTGCTACTATATAAAAAAATAATTAATAGACGTATAATTGCGATTACGTACGGCGTTCGATTCATATTCTGTCCTCTAGTTTAAATTAGGTTCTAAAGCTTTTAAATTCAATTTTAATTAAAAACATTGCAATGCATTCTCATAGAAATTTAGTATAGACCTAATAAAGCACGCTATAACATTACAACAATTACCACCTTGTTAGGTTTCTTAATGAACTAATTTTTTGGTCGCGGTTTTGCCCGCGTAGTCGAAAAAAATATTGTCAGTACGGCGTTATCCCTATATAGTTTCTGATCTAGTGGGATTTTTGGCATAAAAATTATTGTATGCTCCTTCTGGGGTCTCAAACTATCCCTGTACCAAATTTCATCTAAATCAGTTCAGAGGTTTAGGCGTAAACTGAGCCACTTTCGTAATTAAATTTTATAATATTAACATAGTAATATCTTAATTATACAATAGTAGCGATTATGTCATTAAAAAAATCAATAGTTACACATATTATTTATTTGTATTGAAGTCTTCGATTTTATTCATTTCTTAACCATAATATTAAAAAAGTGACGATACAATTAGTCAATCGGAATCAAACATGCCGCTTGGTGTATTTTTCGTTCCACATAATGATGTATTTAGCCTTGGTGGCGCGGCGCATGACCTCGGATCTATCATAGTTCACACATGATTCCGGTGCGTTGAAATATTACTCCTACACCTAATATTTATTGTTAACCTTCAGTGTCATAACATTGAGTGCGACCGCTCATGTAAATGTAATGTCACTTTAATGAAAACGTTCGAGGTTCGAACTCATATTACCTAGTTAATAAGAATCCAATCGAAATATTCTGCGGTACGTACATCTTTATCAAAATTTGTGCTTAGTTTTTACATAAAGCGGCAGTTAACGTAATGACTTCATTTATAGGTACGCCTACACTCGGTCGTGCAATTTATTACCTGTCCGTATTTTTTCCTGAAAGAACGTTAAATCTGGATGTCTTATAATATGAACAACAGAAACATTACCAAAATTGTAAATTATTATGATGAAAGTTAAATGTACCATAATTTTAATGACATTCATATAATTGTTAATTTCTTTTTGCTAAAAATCAATAGCTAATCCAATCAGAACTTCGAAAGTTAAAAGCAAATTATCGCATACGCATGAAGCGTTACATATTCAAAAAGGGACAGACGACAGGATATGAAATAATAGATCACACTTTTTATTATAGACACTTATAAAATCACGTGTTAAAGAGGATGTCTCGAAGAGGCAGGATATAGGTCCAAAAGGTTCGCTGACTCCTCACGTAACCTTGAGCTAGGAGAATAATGTACACTTCGTTTTTTCATAATGTGTTATATCAATTTAAATCTGAGCAGAGTAATAAATTATTTGCATATTTTGTAGCTTGCGGTCAGTGGTTTTGTTATATCATTGTAAAAGTTATTATTTATATTAATTTATTGTTGGGTAGCAATATCAGGGATTCGCAATATCAACAACAACAAAACAATTAAGGTTAGAAATCATTCAGTCACTCCATAGGAATATGAATGTAACGTATTTATTACACACAACCATAAGTTTATGTAATAAATAAATAATGTAATTGAATCGGCTCTCCCGATTTCTCTCGAATCATCAAATATAAAAATTTACCCAATAAATTTTCCTACTATTTGTATAAGAACTTTAATTGGAATGCGCTATTTAACCTCAAACGAGTTTAAATAATCTACAAATATTTTAAGAGCAAATAATAATTAATTTATTCAAATGTATAATTATTTTCAATAGAATTTAAGGTCACTAAATAAATGGGAAAGTTGCTGTTTTACATATTGTTTAATAACCATTAAAAGGAAACATATCTATCTGCCTTAATTATTTTGAAAATTACTAATCCCTTCCATTCCGTCGAATTAAGCTTTTATACAATCGTCTGTGTTGAATTTACTACAAGAGATGTGTGTGTCGGCTGCTTGAAATACGTAATAGGGGAAAATTTATATGGTAATTAATCTTATATCTTATAATAGCCTCTATTAAACAACCTACTCTATGTACCTACACTGTACAAGTCTTCTCTACATATACATTAAATGCAGTAAAAATTCCTTCTAATTAGCTTCAATAAAACTGCCTATGCTATAAAAGAACGTAAACTTTACTAGTGGTATTATACAACCATAAAGACGTCTTGAAATTCGTTATAATTATTCTTAGGCCGCTTTTAAAATATAATTACAGAGCCTACGTACCATTAGATCAGACTGTATATAGTAAGGTTTGTTCCATAAGTAAAGATGAGTATTTAGTATTATATAATTTCATGATTCTTTGTTATGTTTATGAGAACATTGTAAAAAAAATAGGTAGGCTATATATAAAAAATTTTAAACTTATTTAAAAAAAATCTGTTGATTATGAGAACTTGAAAATATAAAATTATACAAATAAGAAATTGTTGTTCTCTGTTAAGTCAACAGAAAGGTATGATATTCACATAAAAGCAAACACAAGCGAGTATAAAAGAAACGGTAGTAAACAATAACTGAGACTCACGACACAAAAGAGAACAATGTCATTCGAGTATTCACATCAAAATTATTCTTTTGATATAATGTACGGGCAAACAAAATAAATTATCCGAAGAGTGCCAAAAATAAATCTTGAAAGTAATATATTTTTTCATTAGCTGCTGGATCAAATGTAAAGTAACCAGATAAGTGTCGTTGGCTGTCACTCACATTTGGCTGTTGTGGCAGTATTCCAAGTTCGCCTCTCATTATACCTCACTATCCTGCTACACAGGTTTCGCTACACGTTCATCTATAAATAGTGCTCTTTCAATACTCCATACTCATTTTATCACCGTGTCAAAGGATTATAACCCTTATACGCAATATGTTAAACTAAGCGTTGCAAGTGCCGTCTAGATGGCTGTAAGGCTATTTTTCCAATACGTTTATCAAGTGGCCCAGTAGCAAGTGGATGGAATGAATTTTGCCGTCAGCTTGCACTTTCGATGTGACTTTATGAGGCGATTCGTTATAAGTAGCCAGAATAATTTATGTGTCATGTCAGAACTGAGAAATAGTCAATTAAACTGGAGATAACAATACAGTCGTAACTTGTGGTTTACCTATTAACTGAGAAACGATTAAAATCTTTTTTTTTATTGTGACACGCCTAAGAGTTAAAAGCATTCTGTAATGAACCTTCTTAAGATATTACTTACTGTAATGCGTCCACACATCTCTATTTTCTTTATTAATTGGATAAGTATAATATAAATGGCGACATTGTATTTTTATATAGGTTCGCATAAATTATTAAACAGCATAAGTGTGTACCGTGTATAGCTTATAGGGCACCGGCAGTTCCTTTGTGACTGTATTAGGTACGCCTGCACAGTGTATAATTTTAAGATCAGGTAAGACGACGAAAGTATGATAAACTAGCTACGCCCCGCGGTTTCACCCGTGTAAGTCCGTACCCCGTAGGAATATCGTGATAAAAAGTTGCCTATACGTTCCAGTTGTCCAGCTGTCTACGTACCAAATTTCATTGTATTCGGTTCAGCAGTTTTTGCGTGAAAGAGCAACAAATACACACACATCCTTACAAACTTTCGTATTTATAATATTACAGTAAGATTTAACTGATCTGAAAATCATAGCTTTCCATTAAGTTGTTCTGCTACATATTTTGGTATAAGTTTATTCTGTGCTTTCTTGCATTGGTGGTTTTTTCGATCTAAAATTAAAATATTTCACGATGGTTATAGAGGTCTTTTCTTTTATACAAGCTATTCGTTTATGGTAATCCATAACCGTTGCACATGATAGAGTCTGGAGATATGGTTATTTGGAAGAGGAATAGCGATAATAGGTTAAGACTATTGAAAATACGAGTTAAATGGAAGGACGGTTACGGGCCACCGTTAGTAACATTTACATTTTTCTTCATCCCATCATCTTTGGGATTGAGGTACCTTCTTCGATGGGAAATATATGTCGAGACATGCTTGACTCCCGTTCGAACTGTTTTCAAATGACTTATGAAGTATTCACGTATTATTACGTGTATGATTTATGTCGAGCGATATAATATATCGCAAATAAACATAGCTAGTGATCTAACCGGAGAATTACAACGAACACTTCTGTTCAGGCTTACCCATTGAAAAGTGATATCACATATCATTTTATTTCGCTCGGTAGTGGAGCTAATAAAATACGTATCGTGCATTCCGTTCCAAGCACCACACATGAATAGCTCTTTGTTCATTAAGACCACTTATGTTTCGAGTATTTTAATTTTCTACATGAATGTATCTCATATGCTGTTCTTACGCGTAATTAATTATGTAGATTGTTATTATGCATTTTTTTTCAACTTGATTTAAATGCGGACAATAAGCTTTTATTTCTAATGGAAATGAATATGAAGAATCCTTTAAAAGATAATCAGTTTTATTTTTTGTTTTTGTTGATCTTCCTTTATTCGATCTCTTATTTCGAAGTTTGTTACTTCTATTAGATGTTAAAATTTCATTATTGTGAGGTTATAATTTAACATTAAACTAAGTATAATACTAACAAGATGAAAAAGAAATTAAATTAATGAAGAAAACTAAACCCGTACTAATAATAGTCTACATAAACAATAATAAATAAAATATAAACTGTACGTGAATCTAAATGATTATACTTTGGAGTTCGGGGCAAAGAACTGTTTAAATGGGCCTTGAGAATTAGAACGGAATAATTCACGGTCATGCTAACCCTACCGAACCTTAGCGGTCCCATTACCGTTACTCAATCGAGGCACTAAGATTATAAAAAACATGTTAAAGAATATTATGAAGGGCTGTCGGTGCCGGCCGGCGGTTGTTTTGTTTGTCTATTCCACGTAACGCGACCGGGTCGTTAGCCCAACAATCTGTTTTTATATTGAATCGGGTCAAATATTTAGGTTGAACTCGATGATATCGGACGTTTCTTCACCTCTCTAGGCCACGACACTCTTACTATAAATATTATGTAAAGTCTATTTTTAAATTTAAGCGTTCCCTCGTAGCCTGATAATAGGATTAATTTTGAGTTCGTTTATTCAAGTATCGTGTTAAGCTCTTAATATATAATCCGGTTATAATTTAGCAGATTAAAATTACGATCGCAAGAAGAGATTTTAAATTACCGATGCTATTTTTATAGCTGGATTGGAGTAAGCTTTAACAGAATCTGTCGATCGCCTGATTATTATATGTCCTTCGTAATAATTTCTTACACTAAAGTTGATATTGTTGAGTGCCCTCCACTTAAGTGGATTAAATTGAATCGTGTATTTACCTACTTGCTAAAAGGGCCGGGTATACAAAATAGGGTAACTATTCGTTCCTTGGCTTTATTGAAATCGGCTATATTTTAGATTCAAATGCCGCTCTTATTTATAACAGCTAGATTCGAAACAAAAATAACAAATAAATTATTTATTATAATTTCTGACAACATTATATAATGTTTAAAATAGTTTAGTACGAGTTTTCTTAATCTCTACTAATAAGTTTTATTTAAAATAAGAAAGTAACTCTTAAGTAGTAGTAACTCTTTAGTCTTTAGGATAGTTTTATCCCGGAATCCCACAGGAATAGAAACTGTCCTTTCCTTTAAATACATGAGCGACGCCGCGGTTAGAAAATTAAGGTTTTATATGTTACAAAAAATAAAAACGCAAACTGTAAGATCTTATTTTATTCTTGATGAATGTACTTGATGGTATGTAATAAAGTAATGAATAATTAATGTATTTGAATAGCAATACGACCATAAAGATCTCCCTAGCGTCACTCGCATACTGACCCAATGGACGAGTACGAGTAGGTTTGGTCTAAAAAGGAAATCCTACTTGCGCCCGCGCAACCGATATGTGAGTCTAGCGCGTGGATCAGCCGACCATTTCAATTAATACGGAGTTAAATGTAATTAATGTATTGTTTGCTTTTCATTTATGTCAATTATTGTTTATTGTGTTCCAAGAGTTAAAATGTAAATTATGTTGGATGGACATAACCAACAAATCATACTTGAATGCTTACTCATGCTGAATTAGCAGGCGTTGATGTTTTTTGATATTTTGGTAGGCGCGTGGCAGTAAAGATGAATTTTGTCGTTTTATTTCCCACCATTTTATTTATAAATACTTGTTATCTTTGACTCGATCCATATATAAAAACATAAATAAGCATACAAGATTATGATCAAAGGAATATTTTAAGTAAAGGCCTATTTCCAGTTTCCTTTTATTTTGTCTTTGTATACAATTTTTTATAAAAAAGCTTTATATATTCAGCAAGGTTTTCACCATTTTACAGAGGTTTATTTTGTCGAAAAATATCTGTTTCCTCAAATAAATATTTATGAAAATAAACTTAGTTGAATTATAATATAATTTCGTATAGCCGCATTCAATTATTGGAAAACGAAAAAATTATTTCATTATTTTTTAAAAGCATTTTACTTTGAATTCAAATATAAGAAGCAATTTCCACTACCAAATTGAAATTTTAAATACCTATGTTTTATAATTAAAATTCGTTAAGAAATTAACAATCGATTCAAAAATAAAAACAACACCCGCTGTAAAACAAATATTAAGTCATAAATCAAATTCGCTTATAATTAAAAGTAAAGTTTATTTATGCGTATTGATTATTCTCAAGTAACAATTCATTTTGGGTCTCACGTGGGCAGGCTGTGGGCAGTGTGGGGTTGCCGAAAGGCGTTTTGACCTCTAAGCTCAACAGGTGTTAATTGCACCAATGTATACAAAAACACTAGTAGCCAATGTTTGCTTAATTTGAAACTATTATATGATAATTGAAATAGATGTTTTCAAATGTGCAGCAAAATGCTTCATTAATTTTGTGTTATGTTTATTACATTTTGATTCAAAATAATAATCATCATATTGCTCATAATTCATAAAATGATTTTGTTGTGAGACTGATTTAGCTATTGTAAAAAGTATGTCAAATGTGGATAGTCAAAATATTTAATGTAAATATGTAATATTAAATCCATTTTATAACCTAAAATCTAAACAGATTAGTTAAAACCAAAATATAAACAGAGCAAAACATATGTTTTGATAAATAATTTGTATTTAATCAAACTGAATGATTTTTTTACTATATATACCTAAACATTTATAACTAGCGCTATACTGTTAAGAAGTAATGAAACATTGTATGAATAGCCTACAAGCTCTAATGAATTTTATATTTTCCCGGACTCGACATATTATACTTAAATTTTTTTATTCGTCAAGACTCTTCGCGAGCGTTCTCATAAGTAAACTATATTTCAAATTGTTTAAAAAACTTAACAGATATTTAAGCTTACTCAAACTCACCTTGTTATAAAAATACGTTTAGAGGGTAGTACCATAATTCTGTGTGATTATACACATCCCACGTTACCATATCAGCATTTAATTATAATATTTACGTAGCACAACGAGCCAATTTAATAACCAATGTTATAACTCAAGTCCCAAAAAGGTGGCTAATGGGTACGTTGAAGACATAAACATTATTCGGCATGTTCCGATGGGTCAATGACTTACCAATATCCTAAATCGTGTGAAGTAAACCGATGTGAGTTATTATTACACAGACCTTAAGATAATATGCGTTTAAATGTATTTTAAAAACGTTTTTCAGCTCCTTCAACACTCCATATGATTGTGTTTTGTAGTTACGACTGTTTGTATGCCTGTTGCAAATTGTGAAAATGTTTTGTTCGTAATATTAAAATGTTTATGTGGCATTGTGCGTACAACTTGTTCATGCCCATCAGGCAGCCGCGTCGGCGCGGACAAAGCTTGTCTACAATAAACCCCGGCTACATTTTACATAGCTGCTTCTATACACGGACCACACCTATACTTTCAATTTACTTCTTGAACAATAGCTAAGATTCTATATGAAGAGTATGTATGAGAGATCTTTATAGTACTCAGTACTATTTCTACTTTTAAAACGAGTACTCGATGTAAATTGTAATGATAGAGCTTAATCTAAATTGATAATTACATGTAACAAAGGTTTTAGTACAATTTGTTTTTTAAAATACTTATTTGACATGCTTCTAGCAAAGAAAATGTCAGAAACAGACACCGCTTTTAGCCAGAATATAAAAGGATTATTATAACAGTTTACAGTTGAAGTGTTTGCATGACTTTATCGCTTAAGTGTTCTCGCAATGTTTCGGGCGCCGGCGGAAGTTCTGATGTCCATACAGAACGACCACCTCGGACAAACAGACCTCACATTGTTTTGTGTATCTCCACAATTAAAGTTCAAAGTATTCTGAGCCTGTTAAGGAGAAAGTTAACGTCATGTGCAATGATTTATGTTGAAATCTGAAACGAGATTTATTGAGGAAATAGCGGGGAACTCGGTGACATTTTTGGTGGCTATTATATGAGAGCTAATTGGTATACTTACCCTCTTTAGGAGCTTAATCTTCTCGCTTTAAAATGTATAGTACTTATGCTATATAGTACTTATATAGTACTATAGAGCTTGTTTTTATTTTATTAATATTCTTTATTCATTTATGGAATGCAACGACTTTCTTCATATTATGTAAATAGGATATATGATGTATATATACATAAACAAAATGATACAGATCAAAGATTTCTGTTACATGCAAAAATAAGAACAGGCGTTAAAAAACAAATATATTAAAGCGTATCGCAAAGGCATCGCAAAGTAGAAGATTAAATTCAATCTTCCTCTAGAAATAAAACAAAAAAAAACCATAGAAACGACCGTATTTTAAAATTTAAGTCCTAGAGTGCACTTTTATGGATTTATCTGCAAGCTTAAGGGAACAAGTCGCACAAGTAGAGCCTTTTTAACTAAACCAGTTCTACAAGTTGCATAGTTTGGAATATTATTGCATAGCTTAACTAAAATTTATTGTTTATGGGTTAAATATTTTATTTCTACTCTCTTGCTAATTCCAACTAAGTTAATAAATGCGTCTCTAAACTAACTAATTCTGTCTCTTCTTCACGCCCAAACTACTGAACCGATTTGGGTAAAATTTAGTACCGAGATAGTTTGAGACACCACGATAGATGGAGGAAAAAGACCTCGGAAGTGTTTTAAATGCCAATTTGTGTTTGTTTGTTCTTCTTTCACATCGCAACGGAGAGATTTTATGATTTTTGTGTCTGGAGATAATAAGGAAGCTGTAGTGAGTGTTACTGTTTACTCTTTTAAAGGATATGAAAAATGTAATTGTTATTGTTGTTTGTTGTCATAGACAATTATAAATACGCGAGAGAATCGCGGGTCTACGGCTAGTGTTAACATAATTTTTAAACGAACATTTTGTTAATAAAAATCGTACACAATATAATTGTTATTTTACCAAAGAACTGAGGTAAATATCCAGTTTAATTATACATTTTAATTAATATTCACAGCCGTTCCACATGATAATGATTTGCTGTTTCAGTCTCTTGATGTGCCGTGACGCCTGCAATGAATAAAAGTATCTTTCGAACGTCATTTCAATGTCACTTTCAGACATTTCTAAAAATAACAAAAGAATGTCGAAACTTTAAATAACGCACGTAGTTCATATTATAGTCCTCAACAATACTTATAACATTATTTTAATGTTTGTTTTAATTGGTAATTTTCCAAATATTACAGCTGCTAATTTAGTTTCAAGAATAATAATATGTAAGTAATTATAGCTTAGGAAAATCATCGAACAATATTTTATTTTAACACCATTATCTCTAGTTTTTAGGGTTCCGTACCCAAATAGTAAACCGCACCCTATTAAGACTTCACTCTGCCCGTCTGTTTGTTCGTCCATTTGTCACCAGGCGAAACTTCATACTAATAACCGTGATAATTAGATAGTTAAAACGTTCAAAGATGCTGTGTCACTGTTTCCGTATAGCAAAAAAAAAAATCGAAATAAATCAAAAGTTGGTATAGTCATAAATTGGTTGGGTGGCAATTCTTTTTTGCTGTAAGCTTATTGTACGGAATCCTTAGAGTCGCGAGACCGACTCGCACCTAACTGATTTTTTTTATATCCGACAGTGGGTAGCAACTACGCTCATTATTAGTTCGATAGCTCTACAATTATCTCATTCAAGATTCTAGTAAGATTTTTGCGTGCGTGACGTTGTACGTATAACCTTGAGCACATTTTATATTATAGTTTGTGGCGGGCGAGCGGCGACTTAGGCCTAGCGACTACACACGCGGCTAGATCGCTCCTCTCGGCAGTCGGCAGTGACGCGGGCGCCCTCACTACGCCTGCTATTATTAAACGAGTTCATTGGAACATCTATTTGCGCAATTTGTAGCATCGCGCCTAAAGCATTCCGATGACCTTACTCTGCCTCCACGCGTGCATTCATATTGATGCTTTGTTTCTGACGATACGTGTGATTCTTATTTAACGTTCTAAAAACTTTGAGCTATCGATAATTCATATTTATAATGTGTCCGCTCTAGTCGAACTAGCCTATTTTAATCTTATTAGATTTCTAATGTACGTTAATTAATACGAGGTAATAGAAAATAGAAGAAATGCTCTTTTCTAATATGTATTAAAGTAGGTAGTACCGAGAAGTTGTTATTGGCGATAAAATAACATCTTGCTACTTAAGTGTACGATATTGTTTGTGTACGTACAACAAATACATTTGCGTTTTGAGGCTCTACATTTAAGTAAGTGTGCGTGGCGCATGCGCTCTCGTTGTTTCTACACGCGCTGTCCATTCACTGCGCAACCGATTCTTCCAGCGAGACGCTTATATTTCAGTAAATATTCAGCGGATTGGGTTTCTTCGACGGACAACAAAATTTTAAATTCAAATAAGGAATGTTTAAAATATTATCGGTAAGTGCGTCCATAGAGGCGCTAGTTGGAACGGAAAGCGGTGTCGCGTCGAAGCAGCGTTGCGGCGAGCGGGCGGCGAGGTTCGCGCCTCCCGGTCGCACGAGTGTGCGCGATTGCGCGTGTGGTGGTGAAGTGAGGCTCGTCGCGGCGCGCCCCGTCAGTTGGCGGCGGCGAGTCACGCGCGTCGTCTCGTACAGCTCTCACTGTATTATTACTGCACTTCCACCCGCATACTTTGCTACCTTTCAGGCTTCGACTCTCACGCTCTCGAGCGTGGAGGTCGCATCGACCTCGCGTCGCGGTTTCGGTCTTCAGTGGTTTCACTTGGCGCTCCTGGCACCCGCGTTGCTGCAGCGCTGACCGTAATACAGTAATTGTGTACATGCTTGACTCCGGCTGGTCTGTTGGCCGCGTGCTGTGACAGTGAAATCGTGAGTTTTCGATTGCGGATGTGCAGTGATGGATAAATAAGACAACCGCGCTAGTGCACGCGCGAACTACATATCGTATACTTTGTTGCGGAGTGCGAGAGTGGATCGTCAAAATTGAGCCCAAACTGTATCTAGGTGGGTATTATATGGTTTAAGATTACAGCATTAAAACCCAGCGCGGGGAGAGCGCTTAATACTGGCTGCTGGCAATGCGTTAACTGAATATTTATAGCGTTAATGTTTGAAAGTTTTGCTTGTTTATTGGTAGCATAAGGTACGCCCGCATATTGGCTTATACCTACCAGCATCCAAAGTGTTCCAAAGTTTCTTTTGAAATTTATATTCAGATAAAGCACCAAAAACTTTAAAGTTGTTTTTAATACAAATTATCTGTTTTAATAATTTGGCGTAACTCCCAAATGCATAATAAGTTATAGTGATTAAGTTCTAACAAATTAAATATTAATATATTTTGAACCAACATATTCCATCTTAACCAGTACCTAATTATCAGCATTAATTCGATCACTATTCCTACCAGTACATACAATAATTACTCTACTAATTAAAATAGTAATTTATTTTATGATCTACATTTTAGTAACAATAGACAATTAAAAACTAAGTTAAACCGCCAACGAAAATAAACGATGAAATAGTTTATTATTAAAAAACTAATAATTTGTTACCGAAACAGTTCAGTTGCATTAATTTGCATATCATGTTTATGTAACATGTTTAATAACCTAAATGTTCTTGTGATTATTTACGTCCATTGTTTTAATATGAGGGGTGAATATTACAAATGACATGATAACAACACTTTCTATAATTTATGTATTTTCACATACCTTAATCGCTTTTTCATATCATGTTACTACTCCGAGCAAACGGCTCAATTTTTATATTATGTTCTGTATACTAGTGACCCGCTCGGCTTCGCACGAATGTACTGCGATGTTATGCATGTTATATTCATATAAAATTCCTAACCTTCCTCTTGAGTTTAAATATGAAATCAAATCACATCAAAATTCCTTATTGTGGACCAATCCATACAGATATAAGCACTACAAATAATAATAAAACAAAATGACACCACAAGATCACAATAGGAGCACAAAGATCTATTCATGTATAGGGACAGACAGCGGTTTGTATCATACATACTAAGTATGTTAATTTTCTCAGATACCGTCAAATTTCAGCACGTTGTGTAGAGCTACATATATGATATATATTCATTTAGCCATTAAACAAAATGAAATAATCAAAACTTCATTAAAAGCGTTGCTATATAAAAATTATTTAAAATCCTCAAACTTTTTCTATAGTAAATTTTGTTAGTCATAATTTGTAAATAAGCATAACCATTTTATCACTAAAATCTATTATAGTATTTGTAAATATTGTATGGTGTATGTACGTTAAAATTGTATATTTGCCTTGCTAACCTACGTCGGTATTATTAATAATAACTATTTGCCGCCTATTCCTCATTATAACCAATATAGGTAAGTATTCCTCATTATAACTTCCATATGGATAAGATGGTGTAGATTGCATTAATATTCTATAAGATATCAATGAATAGCCAGACGGCATTATGAAGTATTTTTACGCTTTAGTTTTAAGGGATACCCTAATGTTAGGTCAACAACATTTACCTGCAGCAAACAGCTTAGTGTTAGCTGTAGGTATTCTAAATCGAATTACACCGAACCGACTTCTATAAACTAGCATTAAAGTTAATACCTTCATTGGATAACAGATATCATGTACCTATTGAGTTTACAAGCCTTTTATGCTAATGCAGGCTGATATTTACTGCATTTTTTCTAGAAAAATTATATAAATATTTATTAAATGAAATATTTTTAGATGAAGCGGAAATATAAGTAAAGAAAGTAGACGGTCCATATTTTTCACAAAAATCCACTCTTTATCTAATTAATATATCACTGAAGGTTTACATTATAATCCGATTCGATTAATCAAAATCAGAATTGACCTGAAAAATGAAATAAGTAGGTTTATGATTACGCTTCTGATTACAGGACCTGCTTTATTTATACATTAACCGGTAACAAATACTACGTTCAGATTTATTACGTTGAAATTGCGTGATTTAGTAACATTAAATAAAAAATGTACAAAACATAATTACCTACTAAGAACCTACCTAATACTTATTAGAATAAAAGTCATATATCTAAAGTTATGAGTATAAACATAATCAGTGTTTTGTAAGAGCATCGTGACAACAACTGAGTTTTTTCCATCAATCATCACAAGATAAAAGGTGGGATATTTGTTCAGCTACACATTACAATATTTATTATTAGTGAACAAATAATAACTAATCATTTATTTAGTGAAAAACGCCCTCTAAATAGGAAATTATTAACGACTCCACTTATGTAATGACGATAGATGTTAAGATTGTCTATAGTACATAAACTCTTTTTAAATAGGTTATAAAGCAACAAGATACCGAAACTGTAAGTCAACAAAAACTGATAACATCCTTCAAGCTGATGAGTTGAAAAGTGAAATCATATTTCCCGTATATCGCGAGAGCCGGGTATTTTAATTGCTGGAACTAATCTCATACAAGGCTCCGGCCTGCCCGAGGTGCATTTACATTGGATGTTACACACGTCGCGTGTCGATAGACCTACAACGTTCTACAGCGCTCGGATATTAGAAATATGAAAGTAAAGCTCATTTCTAAAACTCGTTTATCGTATTTAGCATGATTTAGAAACCTTAGTAGCTTTCCGCCTGCGGCTGCGTCCGTGTAGTCACAGGAAAATATAAATATATAGGCCCGGGCCCGATTTTCCCATATAGTTCCCGTCCCTGTAGGATTAAAAGAATAAAAACTGTGCTGTGTCCTTTCTTGGTTATACCAAATTTCATCAAAATCGGTTCGGTAGTTTAGGCGTGAAGAAAAGAAAGACAGACGGAGTTGCTATCGCATTTATAATATTAGTAGGGATTTATTTAGATTCCAGAGAGTGAGTTAAAAATTAATACAATTATGGCATATTCATTAGACTCGAAAAACTTTGGTTATTTTTAGGCACAATTAAAAACTTCAAATAGTTATAATTATTATGTATGTATTATAAATACTTATGATTTCAATGCTCTCTATTTCTGAATTTCGATATAATATAAATATAAACTTCAACATAACGTAGCTTTGAGCATGCCAATTCAGTATCCCATAGCGAATAGTTGGCCCATCATCTCGCGTATCTATTGTTATTTTACTTAGCTTGCATTTAAATTTTAAGTCAATACGAATAGGGAATTTCCTGCGAATAAAATGGTTGGCATCATTATAGTCACGACGTTGCATCGCCGGTGCTGTTAACAATATCAATACATAATAATCTGTGGGCTATTGTCGTCGTGCAACGATGCATGGGTACTGAAGGTACATAAAAGTGTTTTACTTCAGTCGGAGGTGACGTGGTGCCGAGCAGAATCCGTAAATACCTTTGTGGTTTGCGGCATAAATTAAAATATACTATGTACTGTTATATTATTTCGAATTTACGTGATCTATTGACATGTTTTAAATCTATTGGACGAGGTAGTAAGATGAACGACCGTATTTAAATTAGATTTAATGTATTAATTACATTTAAAGCATTTGAAAGTAAAAACTAAAATGTGAACAATGTTATTGTACAATTTATATTGCTTAATAAACATGCAACGGTAAGATAGAATTGGTTATGACGGTTACTTTTTATTCAAACAGGTAATAGTCCAAAAGTAACTAGAATTGATTTACCTCCAATTGAAAAATTGTAAATTAAAACAAACAAAATAATTGTTTTATGCATTATATATTTAACAACTTGTTGTATATATGATAAACTAACCATTTATCCTGTTCAACCAAATAATTATACAAAAGTAAAATACTAATAGATGATAGTTGTATGAATTTAAAATAATTGTCTCATGTAACGTTTGTTCCAAAAATTAACATATTCGGCCCTGTTAAAGTTTACAATACTCCGGCCGTGATGCAAAGAATAGAAAAAAAATGTGCCAATTTCAAGAATCAGGACAAGGCTGTGCCCTCGATTCGCGAGAAACATTGGCTCGTAATAAATCTGTTATAATTTTATCTGTCCTCTTGTAACCTGATAGCAAAAGACAGGCGAAATACTAAGCGAGTTCTTCTTATATTGAATAATATCTAATTATTAGAAACTAGCTTTTCGCCCGCGGCTTCGCCCGCGTAGAATTCGCTTATATCGCGCGACATGGTAAGTAGTATTTTCTTCACATTAATAAGTATGGTTTGCTCTTTCCCACGTTTAGCTCCATCTTCATACCAAGTTTCATCAAAATCGGTTTGACAATAACGAACTTTCATACAAACTTTCATCCCCTCTTTCAACCCTTTCTACCCTTTTTTCGCGATAAAAAGTATCCTATGTCCTTTCCCAAGTTCAATTCTATCTTCATACCAAATTTTATCAAAATCGGTTCAGTGGTTTAGGCATGAAAGCGTAACAGACAGACAGACAGACAGAGTTACTTTTGCATTTATAATATTAGTAGGGATAGTACGACTCCAAATTACCTAATGAGGGTAAAAAAGTTTCATCTCTTAACCCTTTTAACATTTAACATCTATTAAAATGTTGTAAATTGTAACTCATAAGAAATGATTTATTGTTATGGGGTGTGTGTGTTTGTTACTTTTTCACGCAAAAACTACTGAACCGATTGCAATGAAATTTGGTAAGTAGATGAACAAATGAAATAACTTATACTTTTTATCCCGATATTCCCACGGCATAATTAACACAATCAGAAAACCAATTGTGAAAACAATCTTTCAAAACTATGACTAAAAATAAAAATATTGAAGAGCTACGACACTTTTTACAAATACCTACTTTGTAATACTCTGTTGACAGTTAAATAATTAAACGATAAAATAATACGGAAAACCACAAATGGGCAAGTAAATTTAATAACACCATGCCATTCTTGAATAACAACCTCCATTTTACTAACTTTTAAGGCGTGTGTCATTTTATCACTTGTGGAGTACAAGTGATAAAATGACACACGCACACATGCATACATGTCATTGCTCAGGAAAGACATACGAGATCTACAAAAAATCTGTTGATTGATTAAAAAAATAAATCTCTATTAAAATACTATGTCGCTTTAATAATGATTTGACAATCAGAATAATTACTCGTATATTGATATGGTTTTAGTAGTTAAAAGATATGGTTTCGTTTTTCTGCTGTAGTGGATCATATACTTTTAAGCACTATAAAAAAGCTTTAAATCGTAAAATAACAGCGTTCACCCATAATGAGGTGCAAAATCATCACCTGCTTTGCAAGCAATTACACAACAGTTCATAAAGTATGAATTAATAAAATGTTTCAATACAAATCTCAAGTGTATTGCACCGTCAAGACATTCATTATCACTTCGGTCGTCATGT
The DNA here is from genome assembly GCF_012273895.1 of Zerene cesonia. Classification (NCBI taxonomy): domain Eukaryota; kingdom Metazoa; phylum Arthropoda; class Insecta; order Lepidoptera; family Pieridae; genus Zerene; species Zerene cesonia. Next base: position 4,332,626 of record NC_052121.1, on the reverse strand, counting down.
CAGTTGCTTGTGTCAACAAAGACGGCGCGATTGCAGGTGCTTCAGTGCGGGCGCGGTCATTCACCCCGCAGTCACTGATATTTGGCTACTATATACCCATGCGTTATAATATGAGATAACGGGCCTAGGCGTTCCACTCGCGTCGGGAATCAGGACACGTCCGAATTATAATTATATAACGTAGTCCGTTCGTATTATTCATTATTTTTATCACTTTTTGTACTCAATTCTCATTCCACGTGCCAACATGTATTACAACTCAAATACATAAAGATCAAAATGCAATATCATAACCTACCACCAATAAAACATATCTAAGTATGTTGAACCCGAATCGCTATCATTGCAATTTCCTCTCTATATTCTGCAAAACAGTTACCCATATTATTACTTCACGAATGCGTTGTCAATGTCATTCAATGACCCAAAAAAGTTAATGGGTTACGTCATTGGTAAATTTTCTATGTGAACTGAATTTCGTTCGGCACGCGACTAAAAAGTCAATTCGCTTGCATCCAATGCGGAATATTTGTTTAGCGTGTTCATTCAATTCGCAGAAAAGGTTTTCGGGGTCAGTAACATAGGGTTAAGATCCGCAGACGGCCGCAAAAAATCCATGCTCGCATCCAGAGGCCTTATGTCGACGGCCGCGCTAGCAGTGGCCACCGTAAGTGGGACGCGGTACGGGTTATTTCGGTGCCCGAATTGGGGCGGCCCGTTAACATCAGGGTTTCCGAGTCGCGGGGACAAAAACAAATAGTGATACGCGAGTGGGCGGTTTTTGATGAGATAATGTATAGCTGGCTTTATCTGCGTGGGCCTATTCTATCGTGATAACATTTATTGAAACGTTATAAATTATTGTAACAACACAATAACTTAAGAGTAAATAAGTTTTATATAGAATTCCGCGGAATGTTGGTCTATGATTAGTGTTTTTGCTTTTGTATTGAAATTTAATGAACTGTTTAAGTAATTCACATAAATACATTAAACGTCAGCATAAAAATAATAATGGATCTTCTGTCATGATACATCACAGCATTTTTCATTAAAAGTATAATCTGAATCATGTTGATTGAGATGATACCAGATATCAGAGAAAAAGGGCTGGCTCTATCTCAAATTGTTATGTATATTCTGATAAACTTCGAAAGTAAGAAGCATCAAAAGAATAGTATAAAAGCAATTAAATGAATGAAGCTAACAACGAACCTAAATAACTTCGAGGTGAGTCCAGCAAATCAATTGCATTGACACTGAATAATCATAGCTGAAGAAATAGATTCTTCAAAAAATATTTATTATTAAACATGTATAGCTTAGATAATTTATTTAACGTCTAACTGTTTTAGTTGAAGATTACGATAATTGTATTGCTCAACAGCCAGCAACAGTCTATTAAAATTATTTAAACATTTAAACCGTATCGCAATATTACCGGTAATTTGAAACAAACGTACGCATCGTGCGAAAAATTTCGCCGCCAGGCATTAACAGGTAATTTCATATCCGAGAACATTATAACGTCTGCTATAAAATTGAATGACTAACTAATTTTACTTCAGAGAATCACTAAAACAGGTCTTTACCTGTTCAATTTTTAAAGTGATTGACTACGCATAGAAAAGTCGATTCCGACGCTCTCTTATACACTTTCAAATCACGCCGAGTCAGACCGTCCCCATGCATTCCTTAACTTGCTCACCCACAGTACTGGACCGGTCCTCGAGCATTGTACGAAACTGTACTACACGGTCAAGTTTCGTAGCTTGTTACTCTGTTTATTGCTGGACTCGGGTAGCGACTATTCGTTTCGGTGGGGTTATAAGTCGAGGCGCGGTCTCAAGGTGAATCGCCCCGGTCAACATACGTTCGATTCGATCGAATGCCTAGACCAAACATTACCTCGTGCTCTAACTATAAAATATATTCTGTATAGACCTACTCCTAATTTTCTGTGACGAAGTTGTTCATTGTTTTGCCACCGAGTGTTCAAACAATAGATATTGGAACGACAGTGGAATTTAATTTACTCGATGACTGGTTCTTAGAAATACGTGTTGTTGTACGACTTAGGTCACATCAGTTTCCAATCCGAAAGTATTTAAGAGATTTGATTTCTTTTAATTAGTAACTTAAACTTAAACAGAGTACATCAAACAATAAGACAAATTAGCCTTATATGATTTTAGCTTAGATTAAAATAACTGATTACAATGTAGAGGTGATTTTAAATCGATTGAGAATTGCCACGTGTTACCTACGATCTGGCTACGTCATAACGAAATCATTTGAGAGTTTAAAATACCCATTAATATTTCCTCCTGATCGGCACCGCGATATGTTTGTACGAAGTTTCGAATATAAAAAAAAATGTTAAACATCATGACAGAGCGTGGGTTTCATAATCGCGTATCGTAAAAATAACCTACACGTTCTATTTAATATAATGGCTCTTTTGTGTGGAAATATAATACATTTACAACAGCGACACAAGCTAAACGAGTTTAGCATAGATTTTCCAGAAACCCCTAACACTGAGCTGTTGGGCAATTCATTTTATGCCACGTGCGTAGTACATTGTGAATAGTAGATCGAAGCGTGACTAAATGTTTTTATACTAATATATTTTAAATAACCCTATGGATCGATGTCAATGGAACTCGTACAATAAGGCCGGCACGGCCGTTGACCGAAATAAAAAATGAACAGGATTTAAGCGTTAGAAAACGGGAACCGGTATTTTGCATTGAAACTCAGTACTATTCGAATTGGATTATGTAACTGGTACATCGCTTATAAGTTTTAACATTCGTTTATATATTAATAAATTGTAATGTTTTAAATATAAAGTCTTTTATGTAAATCTGTAGGTTTTAATACGTAAACGTAAACCAATACACAATATACAATACTTGTGTCCTTGCAAAACAAATTTTAACTGATTTGATTTTTAAATAAATTAATACAAAATACAAGTTTAATTATTATATAAGCTTTAGTTATTGTTAAAGATAAATGGTAATTAATTAATACTTAGTCATAATGCAATTTCAAGTTAAAGGTTATGGAAATGTCAGAACGTAGGTAATGAATGTCTGAGTTTTCCTCATACTGAGCGCTTATCATCAGGGTCTTTGAACTTAACACAAGTTAAGTCTCCTTCACACTCGATAAGTAATTTTTCGAGACGACATGGATGAATCGTGCAATTCTGCCTCTCTTTAATTTGGAGACAAAGTCCTGAACGAATATAACGTTGATATAAAAACAAATTGGATCATGATAGATTGATTATAAAAAGGGCGCTTATGATTAAATAAAATGTTATACTAATAAATGTCACAGAAAAAAAAAGACGTAGGAATATTTATTTGCGAATCCAATGAGAAGAGTACGTCGTAAAGTGCCAAATGAGCTATCAGGGCCCAGCAAGCGTTGAAATACTTCAGAACCAAACTATGAAATTAATGTACGTTTATAATTTAACGGATGACAAAAGATTCGAACCCCTCTACTGACCAAACCATGATAGTATTGCGCAAGACGAGCAATTGACAATAAGCAATGGTGCTTGGACGACCTACATACTCATTGTAGCGGATAGCAGTTGTAAAAACCGGCCAAGGTAGACGATGGCCCCGTGATCTATTATATGAATAAATCTATTAACCTTTGTGTTATACCGTTTCTATTGACATAATAATATTTATGAAATGCGGTGTGGAACATGTTCTATCTTAAATTTTTTAAATTATTTGTTTAATATTCACTACTATATTATTAAGACAAACGTAGTAATGACTAATTTGGAAACATTGCTGCTGTTTATTTGTGCCATATTTCTTATAAGAATCTAGTCTGTCTATTTCATAAATTGCTAATAACTCCTCCTTTCGCAAATTATTTAATGACCAAAAACATAATTTTAAATGCCAAATAACTTATTCTGCTAAGCATAGCAACAAGAAGTAACTTTCAAAAAAATATCAAATACTCTTACGTGCTGTATCATTTGATTTCATAATGAAGCAGTGTTCTGTCAAAGATTTTTTTCTCTCACATTTTGGGTGCTAAGTAATCTGTGGCTTGATTCCTATCCAGCCATGCCATACACAAATAACGATGGAGATATTTGTAATACAAATAAAGTTCGAGGTGGAAACAAAAGAATCGTTTTATAAAATGAAAAGCCGGTAACCGACTAAAAATGTTTAGATTTTTTTGTGCGATATGGAGACCAAACTCGTTTTTATATACATGAAGCTGAATAGTAATGTGCCATAAATATTACTTTATTCGCCGAATACCTGTCGGTTTTGATAAAAATTGAAATACAAAAGATCGGCTGCTTAGTTTACAATCATTAAATTGATTTTATAACGTCGAATTGCAAGAATCGTATTGTATAAATTATGTGAGTAACTATGAGTGAGTCAAACTTACCAGTAAGTCCATATTATATTATAGTTCCTTTAGTCAAAAACACTAAGTTTTTAATGTAATGTCGCGTAACTCAACAGCACATTTTCAATATTATATAATAAATAGTGCCCAGCATTATTGTGGCTATGCAAAACTTAATTCGTTTCACTTTAAAACGAACTTCACATGTACAATCGCCATTGTACAAGTCATATAATATAGAATTTAGGTAACAATATTTGTTCTTATTATCGTTAAATGAAATCGATACGACAAAGAACACGCCTTTGCTATCATTTATCAAACATTTATGTTTAATTTAATCAAACTTTAAGATGTCCTCAACCGCTTACGAGTATAAATTTAATTTTATTAACGTACCAGGTAGAAACCTTTAAAAGTTTTTCAATAAAACGACAAAGCTCAGACTATTTTTAACCTTATCCCTTTTATACGATACTTTTTAAACATAAAGTATTTTTTATTCGTATGTGTAAAATCTTTAAAGAATAGCCCAAGAGTCTAAATCGGAAGTAAAATAGACACGTGTAATGGCTGCCTTAGAAACAACATTTATGTAGCGCGACTTGTATAAATATTACATTCTATTGATCGAATGGCAACTGTCTCTACATTGCGATAAAATTGGCGCTTTTAAAATAATATACATTACTGGTTATATTTAACATTCAGAGCAGTGCTATAAGTGAAACGAGAAATGAAAATCGTACATGTACATGGCTTGCTTGCCAACATTACGTAACCCAATCGGTCACTAGTCGCTACACACACACTTACAGAATATCTATGCTACACACAATCACATAGATTCATATACGACACAACGGAGACGCTATGTTTGCGTGAGTGTAATATTTTAATGGTACTGTGATTTAAAAAGCGGAAATCATTTACTTTTTTATTACTATTTTAATCGTGAGAAACTCACTTAAATGCTTCGCCTAGTGTCATTATACGATTCTGCTGTTAAACCAAAAAGTTACAGACAATGACTCATCAAGTGTAGTAACTCATAACACACCGTTTTTAGAATTAAATACAAAATAACCCGCGGAATGTATTCAAATCCCAAAAATATCAGCAACGCCAAAACTCGACCAGACACTTGCTTATTCTTGGCAGACAGGTTTCAGACGGGGAAAATAGGCACAAGTTGCAATGGAAATCTGTGTGAGTACCGGAAGCGAGGTATCGATCAGGGGTGTGTGGGGTCGGGGGTGCGGGCGCGGGTCGATCGTTGCGGCAGAGGTGCGGCCAGCGGCGTTTGGGCGGTGCGTGCCGCGTGCGTTCCGGGGGTCAAGGGCAAGCTTTGCGCCCATTCAGCTCTGAACACGTGCCCGAATGTAAATATAGTGCTCGTAGCACCCGTTACGCTGTCCCGCCAAATTCCCCCTCCGTAAATGGCCCTTTCAACTGTTTGATGTAAGTGCATCGGCCAATTTAATCATTAACTGAAGGATGTTTATCAAATTTTAATCTCAATTCCTTTTACGGGAATCCCATCCGTGTGTTCATCAGTTTATTTTAAAATGTTGTCGGTGATTTGAGAGATTGCACTTATAATTTTATGAAGCCCGACTCTCGTAGGAAAGTAAATAGTGAGTATAAATTCTCTGGTATTTGCCGACACCAGATTTGTAAAATGTGTTTAGGAAATATTTAATAGAAATAGATTAACATCATAAAAGGAAACACTTCGTTCTACAATTCACCCACATTTCATTCAAACAATTGGGAAAACCTACCCAATACTCTACCATATATATTAATTTGTAATGAACTGATATTTTAGTGTAAACTGTCTAGTTATACCAACGCAAAATCATCTATTTGCACTGCACCTGTGTGACTGCGATATTCATTACGTATTTACATAATATCCGAAAGACAAACAGCAAGCCTGGTTGGATGAATTTTGTTTAACAATTCATACTTCGTAGTCATCGACTATCTATTGTGTACTCGTAAATCGGAATACCTTAATAGGTAAAGATTCCTGTAACTAGTTTCATATATTTTGTCATATAGACACATTAAGATAAGAACATTTCGAATAATTTATATATGGGATTTTCGAAAGAGTACTATTATCGTTTAGTTTAACATTTTATTATGTTAATTATTTTATTTAATTCGAACTTTGCTTCAGATATAATATACGTGTATATATCACTAAAATTTACTAACATTAGATGAACGGAGATGATATATTTACGAAACACACGTGCTCTTTTTTCTTGTATTCATCCATATTCTTATCGTTTATTATATTACGTATTTATATTTACGTATTTGTATTATGTGTTGCTACTATTAACTCGATTGGAAGTAATGATTTATGTATGATAATGCATTTTTCTTCAATAATTCAATTTAATCATCAGATTAAAACTCACAAAGAAAACTGCATTTTAGCTGTATCATTCGTTGTCCTACTAGTATCGACTTCATCATTTACTCCTGTATACTAAGCCTCAATAAAAAGCCTCCTGAAACAAAAACAAAACAGTCGCGAAATTATGTAGCAAGCAACGCTTTCAAAGGGCCCCTTGTTCGTGCTCTCCTATAATCATAAACATAGAAAACGCACAAAAGCCTCTCGGCGTCGCGTCGCGTTGCTGTCAGATAAAGTTGTAGCATTTCTTTTGCTAGACGTGCCTATGGAGCGAAGGCGATAGGCGCGTGCGAAAGGGACGGCTGCTTCACGCCGATCGTTAGCCCTGATCTTCAGCGCGCCACAAACACACAGCCCGACCGAGAGCGAAATTGCAGCGAGAATGCACCTAGCTGTGTTATTAACACGACTGCTCTGTTGAAAAACGGCCTCCTTCCGCTCTTTAACGCAAACAAATCTCAAACCAATTTCAAGGCGAATGAGACGCGAATCGCTTGCGCGATAACGCAAACTGGTTATTTTCTCCGGACAAGCGATTGTGAACGTTGTCGTCGGGACATAAGTTCCGTTCGGTTGGTGCAGCGCAGGAACGCGCTGGGCTAGTATATTTAGCCCGCATTGCAAAGACCATCGTAGTGGGTGTATTAGGTCGCCCGCACGCACTGCTGAACTAGACGGAGGGCTTCCTATTATCGATTTACGTTGCTATAAGGCAAATGTTGAAGAATTTTACACGTTTTTCTAGCTGGAACGTTTTCCTATTTTTCGCTTCGACGCGCCGCGTTCGATTTCTCTTTCGAGAGCTTTATTCAAGAGAAACTTGCTCGTGGAAAATACTCGTAGAATGCTTTCACTCAAGTCTAAAAATTCCAATCGTATACTGATATCTTGCAGATTATATATATGATGTCGTAACACCTCATCCGTTAGCTAGCGAAACGAAATACATATTTTTATATCAAATTTACATTGTTAGCCTTGTTAGTAGCCATCGCTGTACAAAGTAGTAGTTATTTAATATACATATTTAGCATACAGTCACTAAAACTAAGTATTATATATTCAATGTATATTTTTTGGTTATTAAATTCGTTAAGTAAAATTTTAAAATAAGTATATATTGCTAAACGCATAAAGTCTGATCACGGCTTCGTGACTATTTAAACGACGAAGCAAATACATTAACCCATTTCGATATTATTTTATACGTTCGTACTTTGTAGGCAGTTATTCATATCTTGATACGCTTGTACTGTGGTTCTATTCTTAACCTATTTAACTCGTAACTAGCTTGTTATGAATATACTGCGATAGTTATACCGAGTGGAACATCTTCCGTGTCGCAGCGGTGAAAGTGGTGCGTCAGTAAGTAATCTAGAAGGCTTATAGGAAAGTCGAGGGGGCTAGTGGTTTGTGGTTTAGCCCACACACGATAGCACTGTTATAATATATACTGCGGCTAGCTTATCTCGCTACAATCACAACCACGAGGATATAGAACGTCATGCGTTCTACAACGTATTGTTGTCTGATGTTAACTCATAAATATTACCTACGTGTGATCTTTGAATATACATTTTTGTACAGTTTTTTACTCACTGTCAAATAATTTCCCATTATGATTCGATTACTACGATAATAAAATAGATATATTAAAAGAACATGGTGTATTATATCCTGTATAGTTGTATACCATCGTAACAGTATTATTTTCCAGTTAAAGAACCTTGTAATCATTTTGTGATTTTGCTGTGTAAATAGGCTGTTAGAGAAGCGTTCATAATATTGTGCTTACGTGAAAGCTTTTACAAAACGTAAAATTTACTTGCTCATTACCATGATACCTCCCCTCGCTTGTTATGGTTTTGTATTCCTCTGTATTGTTTATTAATAGCCAACCTACTATTTCTGTCAAGTCATCCACAAAAATGCACTGCGACGCAAAGAGAGTCATGATTTTTAGAATTGAGTTACACTTTTAAAGCTATCCCTTATAATTTGATAGTAAACCTGAAGATATCGGGATGTTCGCCAAGTAATATTAAATTTCCCGCTACAGATATCCTTCTTTTTTTTTTTTTTTTTTTTTTTTATGACATAGCGGGCAGCTGAGCTGGTGGTTCGCCTGATGGTAAGCGATCACCACCGCCCATAAACATTCGCAAAGGTAGTAAGTACCTCTGTGAATGCGCTGCCCGCTTTTATGGGGTAAGGGAAAAGGAAAGGATTAACGACTGGAAAGAAGGAATGGACTGGGATGGGTGAGGAAAAGGAAACGGGCCTTCTAGGTGAGGAACACAATAAACGTGAAAAAATTGGATATATTCCAAAGTAGAGCGGACGTCTGCCCGATCGATAGTTAGTCTTTTAAACGCCCTTTGCCGTGTTTTATTTCAGTGCGGTTACAACGTGGCATTCAATATACGGTACGGTGAAATGCAAGGCTAAATATAGGCCGTTAGCGACGGGAAAGCATAGCCTGGTTGTGCGTGGTCAGGATTCAGTCTCCCCCTCACACCCCAAGCCCGCAGTTATAGGGCTGTCTGTCTGCTCGACATGAGAACAATGTTACGACCGCACTGCAGCTCCGCGCAACAAAAACTATATTTATTTTCTAGTCCCATTCATTCGGATAGTAAATTGTTTTCAATTATTTAACGTCTACTATAATTTATTTATCTCGTTGTAAATTAAGAATATTTATGAGAACTAACGAATATACATTGTAGTATTCAATTGTACCAGTATAGCAATATTCATTGTTAATTCATGTTGCAATTATATCAAATGCATCATTGTAACAACATTGTTTACATTCCCTCGGTACTAGTAGACAGCAGACACCTTAAAAAATTTGTATGTGCTTACTTGGTTGGTTTGCTTAGAGGGAAACCTGGATCGTAAAGGTGCGTCCTATACCTACGTATGTAGTAAGTATGCGTGTTCATGCATGCCTATAGTATAAACAAGTATATATTTAGTGTGCACGGAAAAATGTCGGCACTACGGTCAGAGGGGGAAACGAGTGGGTGAACGTTTCACATTGCTATAGGTCAGGATTCAGGAATAATTTAATAGCGTTCTTTTGGAATAACATTGTTTAGATTTTATAATTTCAACTTATGTTTACGTAATAATAATTAATTGCTGTGTATGTTTTCATGTTTCATTTTAAATGAAATTGCAATCACGGGATGGAATTTTGTAAAGTACGGATTTATTTTTTACTGAATTGGTATGTAACTTTAACGAAAGCGTAATATCGATTTAATATGCAACTTTCACGTGATTTTTTAATTAAATAATAAATAATATTTAATAACAAGTATACATTCTTAAACATTCGTGTTTCAATTCTACTTAATATAAATGTTTTTGCTGTTTAATGCCTAAAGATTTCTCTATGAATTTTAAAAGCAACAAAACTTAACATAACGAGGCCACCAACCCGCGCATACTCGCGGAACATGCAGCTGTGTGTGTAAACTTAAATTAAACATGTCTGCTTACCCTCACACGCGTGTAGTCTAGTGACGGACTATACACACATTTGCATGCCATAGATGTTAGTAAAATGGCAGTAAAGTACAGGACTGAATTTTCGATCAGTGTGTCAAGATTCGACTCAATGTGATACCGTGCAAGTCTTGTGTATTAAAAATTACTAGTCGAATATAGTTCACCTCAAATCACTGTGTCGACATTCTGTGACCAGGCGGTGTGCCAATCAAATATTATATCCCTGCAAAGGTTGTTCCTAAAAATATACTCATGACTATGAACGTTTACAATTAGGTGAGTAATTATTTATTTTGAGAGTTCTGAAATGGATTACAATGGAGAAGTTCCCATTCTGTCTGCGGTTTGTAGAATATCTTGTAATAGAAAATAAGTAATCATTTTCCTTCCCGAAAATGGAAATGTACAAATTACAATGAAAACACGTCAATCATATTTTTGATAATAGCTAGGTATTGTGTTAAAACCAAATCAGACACAATACATTTTGACTGCGTTTAAAACTCGTGAGAAAAAGGGTGTTAGGTCAATTTAAAGTGGTTATTGTCGTAAAGTAGACAATACATTGCACAAGTGTCATTTACCCCGTGGCCTTAGTTTCATAGGCCATCATTGGCATCAAATGGAGACAATCAGTTCCACTCTGCGTAGAGGTATTTGTAAACTTCATTCACTGATTCGATATGAGTTCTTACAATTGGTAGCCGATGTAAGAATTAATTGGAATTCAATAATACCTTCCTAGATACGAATGTTATATCTAGGCGTTAATTAAAAATTAATTAGATATGGGGCGACAAAAAAGATGCTTGCAGATGATCTATCGAAACCGGTTATGATTGTATGATATATTGCATTTAATTCTATTGAAGCTAGTAATTAAAAGAAACTGTGAAGTCGACGTGTATTTAAAATGTGAATGATATTTGATTCAAATTTTAAATACATATCTTACCATCATGCTCTATTAAGCATGATGGGTAATCTTAATCCTCTTGAAAAGTGTACTGCCGAGTTATAAATCTTTGCAAATTGAAGCACAAAAATCTTCACAAATTCACTTGAGCCAACTCAAAGTTGAAATGCTTTTTGTATTATACAAAAAGTTTCAATGTATATCTTCATAATTTTTCGTATAATAAAAGATCTTTAACCTTTTTGTGGTTTCGTTGAATATTTTGATTTTGATCTTATAATAAATTCAACTTAATTTGCATTTTAAGTCTTATCTGCATACCTAAGAATAGACGCATTAAAGAGTTAAATAAAAAGAATCATTTGGATTGAATAAATTAAAGATGCACCCTCATAGGAGGCCTGTGTCCCAGCAGTGGGAACATATATGGGCTGATGATGATGATGATGATGATGATGATGATGATGAAATTTAAGATATTGAAAGCATGAATACTTCCTTATAAAACAATGCAAACAAATAACAAGAGAGAATAATGAAATGTAATCTATTTTCTATGATCATTTCTCAAGTTGGGTTGAAAAAAGCACACGAAAATTTCAGTTTTATTTGTTTTTGTGTATAACAATAAATACTTGTGCTTGTTGTTAATAAATATAATTCTTAACCTGAAAAGATCGTGGAATAGCCGTATAATATCATAAGTAAATTTGTAATTACGAACTCGTGCCTGTACCGGGACCGAGGTGAGTAATTAAAGTAATTTGTTACGATTTGAAATGTAATTGGTTGTGTAATTGCTTCCAGATTATAACGCCGCCCCGCTGTTCGCCTCGGAAAACGCCTCCAGTGGTGAGTGAAAGACAAATTATTTAAATATTTAAACCATATAGTCACTGACCATACATAAAAATTTCGCTCTTTTGTATCCCATACTACCCAACCCTACACCGAAAAATACATACACGTTTCTTTTCTTCGTGTAATATGTCTAAAATATCTTAATAATCTTCTCGTCCATCTATCTCTTATCTTTACACATCAAAGTATCACTTCAAATACTTTGAAAAATCGATTTAGTACATCTTTACATAGTCCATAATCAGCACTTATATTTGTAATATGATTTATTGGGGTGGATCAAGATATGTAGAGTTATAGATTTATGCTATAGCTCGAATTGGGCCACACTCGCACCCTCACATATAATCGTTATATGCTACCTAGGTTCAATATTATATTATCGGGTTTCGTAAGAGAGGGGAACCGTGTTACGGATATCGTTTCAGCCCCTACAATCCCATTCAGATTACCAACCCCGTTCATATCTGGCAAAAGGCTATTATTGAGGATGCTTATTGGAATGTAGCGTTCAATTATTTAAAGTATTAGCAACGATTTTGCTTAATAATTTCTAATTGTTTAATAGTATATTTACTTGTGAGAATAGATTTTTTTTCTTATTCATTTAAGACTGATAAGTTTTTCTATAGTACGGTGGTCGTATTCCTCTTGGCATTTATTCCATTTTAATTATTCGAATTATCTTTTTGGCTCGATCTATAATAGAATACAAAATTCCTATAACATTGATTTGGGTGCCATATAACTACAATTCATGTAGTGTGCAGTCGCATATCCTATTAAATCAAACGCTCATATGTAGCGCATAAGATTCATCATCATCAGCCATATATGTTCCCACTGCTGGGACACAGGCCTCCTATGAGGGTTCAGGCCATAATCCACCACGCTGGCCAAGTGCGGGTTGGCAGATGTCACATGTCGTCGAAGTTTGAATTCTTGGACATGATCGCATAAGATTAATAGTATTAAAACTAGAGAGGAACTATAAAAATGTAAATGTATATAATGTTATTAAAATAACAAAGTGTATTAACCTCAATAAGGAATGATAATGACGCCATAGTGAATGAAATGATGGAAAGTCGTGAATCGCTTTCGGCTGCATTCGATCAAGTATAACTTTCATGTTTTTATCAAGCAGCTTTCTCTAGCCATTTTATTTTATTATCTACGGCGAAACGAGTGATTATCTCTTGGACAATTATAGGTGATATGCTGCAAAATCATACGTTTATGAAAGATAACAATAAAATTGAAACTCCTTAGCGTTATATTTTTAATTCGAACGGACCGGATAGACACAAACCTTTTACAGTTGATGCAAAAACCATGGTATTTTACTCAATTACATATGTTATTAAACATAGTATCATTAAAAATATATTTACATACACTTCCATACAAATAACATAAAGCTACGAGTTTGTTTATATGTTTGTTTATATCCGCAAATCTCAGGATCTACTAGAATGATTTCGAAAAATCTTCCACCGTTGGATATACCTGATCGCTCTAGGCTATATCTTATGTACACAAGGCGAAGCCGGCGAACCGCTTGTAGTAGACAAATTGAATTACAAATCCTGAAGAGTTTATAAGATGGGACAATGAAATGTCATCTCTGCGCTTAATATTAAGCTATGAGGATGAACAAGCGAACTGATAAGGGTGTCGTGATTGCGCGATACTTCCAATACTGGCTATAGGTTATTAACCCAATAAGATAAGGTATCGCCGCCGGCGCGAACGTCCTACATACTTCCGCGCACTCCACTGTTTTGATCAGACGAATTCTGTCTATTTTTGGACGCGATGATCGGTCATAATAACGCATCGTTCTTCATTGATGTTATGAACTGACCTATCTTATGAATTAAGTGCATTTATTAAAATTAAGTATTGTGAAAATGTTGTTTCAATTCATTCAATTCAGTTGTGTCAATTGAAACGCATCGATTAATTGATGCAAACATTAAAATGTTATTATAAATATAATACATTGCATGTTTAGATTAAAAATTTATCGTATGATTGTTAAATATTTTAAATACTTTAGTACACACTTAAGATATGTTTTGTAACAGAACGCTACGTAGAATTTTATTATTTTGTACAGAAAATGTTATATATCTAAGAACCTAACATGTTAACATGAAAAGTTAGGAATTTACAAGAGTCTATTATAACTAATGTAGGTATCTTAAACAGATAAACATAAGGACAATTAGATATTTTCATCGAATATTAGAAATGATCAATGTTCAGCTCAAACCGTTACATATGCCATACGAATACTAAATGTAGAATTATGTACAAACCTATTTATTAAGTGCATTCTTTAAAAGGCGCATAGCTGAGAGAGAAAATGCGCACGAGCCGCAGCTGTCTCGAATGCGGCGCTTGCGACCGGTATGCTAACAGATAACTCGATTGTAGACTAAATACTCAAATACCTAATACAATTATATTTCAACTGCTATTATAATTTAAAGCCATTGTTGATGAACTGTCCGATAAATTTTAAATACCTATCTCCTAGATAAATGTGTGAATCAGATATGAAATCGTTTAAATAAATCAACACTACATAATTATTAATTGTGATAAAAAAATAACTCGAAATTCATAGTTCTAATGAAATACAGCTTAGTAAGTAATTTTTCTTCCTCATAATTTCCTTCACAACGTATAGTCCTTTATTTCAAACAAATATTATAAATGAGTCATTATGTACTACAAAAACAATGTTCCTTGTAAATCTATACCCACATAACGACAGGAAGTAGTGTCGCACACCGTCTACTCTGTGGCTAGATACATGTCGTAGCGCTCGCTCACCGCTAGAGAAATTATCAACTGGTTTGCAATGCAATGACCATTTACAACATATTTAGCATCTCAAACGCGAAGCTGTATCATTAAATGAAAGTCGATGTTGTAAACCAGCTGTTATTAAATTGCTATCTGTTTGCGGTCAAAGATAGATAGCATTGAAATTACTTTCTCTCGTTAGGCACGGCTGTGTCGCGGTCTACCATAGGAATATAATTACCAACACCTCTCGCCCTGTAAATTATGTGCCAATACTTTTCTAATATCCAATCCTACTGCACATACAATGTAGTATAGTCTGGCACATAACCCATTGATTGACTGTCTCAGGAATATTTATTTGTAAGGTTGTATAAACTAAGAAAAATAAAACAAATGCAAATCACTTTCATTGTGCCGCATTCCATTCATCATTTTCAGAATAATATACATACGATGACCTCATTAAGACTATATTTTTAATAAAACTATTTCCAAATGGCTTTAGTAGCTCTCTTGTGCAATGCAATTAACTTATACAACTGAACTTCTTACGTCAGTAAGGTTAAAATTCAATAATTCATATCTTGATCATCGATTTGACTTTGAAAATGACTGTCCAGGTGTTCAAAATCACTGAGCATTCAACCTCCATCTAATACGTTTGCTTGGGAGAATAACAAAACAAATGATTGTGTGTGTTGTATTAAATAGCCAAGTACATAATCGCATTGGGCGGCGTGCGCTGGCCTCTAACGGCGCATTGAATAAAGATGAATATCAACAATTATTGAACACATTGAAATTGATGCAATCGATGCGCGTAACTACGTCAGTGTTTTCGTGATGGTGGACGATAAAAACTTTAGGCTTGGAGCTCACGTCTTCTACGTTTCGCACCTTATTCAAAAGACACATAAAAACGTAAGGAAGTAACCAACGCTCTTAATTTGTATTAATATGTGAATCAATTAGAAAAAGTTATACGATTCGTTACAATTGGAATATGTGGTTATTATTTATTAATAGTCCTTCTTTCAGCAAAGAAACAATAAATAACTTAAAACTGAAATGTTACAATAAAAGTGTTTAGGTACCTATAGGTTTTATGTATTGTGTTTTTTATTCCACTATTAATCGTGATGTATACTCGACGCCTTAGCTCGCGATTGAGGCCAAACGTTACATGAAACACAGAACACGTCAGCATTGTTAACAAAAGAATTTTGATGGGGTTGAATCAGAATATTCAGCATTTCAAGTGGAAGAGTGCAAGCGAGTACCTAATAGTTAGAATAAGTATTATTGCTGTATTTTAGAAAATCTATTTCTTAACACAATGGAGCGCCATTAATTATCTTACTTAAATGTATGTTTTACTTTATACATTAGGATGATGATCAAATTTCAACCACCATTTCATTTCAAAATTTGTGAAGGTTTCATTTATGTTCTTATTTTTTCTAGAAGAGCAATTATTATTCTACTTAACTAAACTATCGTTCAAATAATGGTTTATAAGAATATATTTTTATTATCAGGTGTATCAGGTATAAAGGTATCCGAATGTTATCAGGAGTTGACAAATAAGGCATGAAATGGCGTGACTCCGCGATATATTTCATTAGGGTTACATGCAAAGTTTTAATTAAGGCGACTTTAAAAATGTCTGAATGCTACAAGATTATGTTATAAGTTATAAGACAAGTAGACAAAGGTATTGTACTTGCTTTTTATGGAAATATGTATATCAACTACAACAATAATTTAAAACAAATTTAATGTATTCCTATAATGGCATACACGGCGTTCAATAAATAGATACATAATTTATGTGCTCCTTTTTAATTCGTAGTTAATTCATATATAACTTTCACCCAGTAGGTACTTATTTGGTAGATTACAAAAAGTCGTTCTTTCTTCCTTGTCAGTAACTGTTATTTTTAATCTTTTTCACGCTGCGTGACAGGTCGTAATGGTCACATGAGCGTCTTATTGTGTTATGAAAGAATACCGACGTGGGGTCATTTGCCTCGGATAAGATAGTACGTGTTTTTCTCATATTGAGTTCGTGGGTAATGGGATTGGGTTATTTTTATATAATTACATGTCACGTATTTTAATCATCTTACAAAAACTAATTATAGCAAATCTGTTGATACATTCGTTACTATTTCAACAGCCTACCTTTCATGTTTAAAGCAATAAAAGGAAAATGTACTTTTTTTCATAATAGTTTAAAACATTAAGAAGTCTCACTTCAATGATTCACTAGAAAATCGGAATGTTGGTGATTTGTACACAGAGATCAGATCCAAAACGATCCCCAACAGATATAATACAGTTCTTCTGCTTCTTTCGGGTAGGTCAGGCTAGAGGACAGAAACTGAAAGTAAGCTAACCAGTTCAAGTGCAGGGGCGGGAGAGAGCGTGACCGGGTCGCGGCGCCTCGCCCAAATGACATATCTCAGGACTCCAGTATACGTCCTAACTATTGGATAGCATCAATCTAAAAGAATACCCATACTTGCTTTGGGAGTTCTTATTGAAACTATGAAGTCATATTTCGTCAAGAATTCTGGACGCAGAATACTGAATTTTACCTACATATGGACTCATTTTGTTGTGCGTTCATAGTGACAGCAATGACAGTTTTGAGCTATTCGTCATATGCTAAAACTATTTATGAAATTCTGACTAATATATACAACAATTAAGATTTGACCTTGAATATACAACGGATTTTTGAGACTTGGGAATAATGATTTAGATATTAATGATATACTTAAATCACTTGGATCTTTTTATAAATGCCGTACTAAGATAAATTCATATTATATCAATACATTTCGTACATTTTATATACGCTATGAATTATGGTCATATATCTCCTACAGTATGTAGTATTTCTATATTATATAAGTCTTGAATCTTAATTACTTTGATATTTGTATACTGCTCTTTATATAAAATGAACGACATTAATATGTAAATACATCAGGATAAAATATTTCATATCAGCCGTATTATGTCGCAATTCGATAAGTGTAACATTACATACACTAAGCTGTTGACTTGCTGACCCATATTTCGTGTTAGTACTTGTACAAATATTACTTAATTTGTAGTTTTATTCGAGAAGTCTCAAATATCAGAGTGTGGGTTGGCAATCGTTTTGAAATATCTTCAATTCTGTTGCTGTTTCAAACGACTCTCAGAACTGTAAGTCGTTTTAATGAATGATAAATATTGACTGAATAATTGGAATAACTATTCAAGGCACTATTCTGAATGATACATTCGAATTTTATATTAATAAACAAACATCTGTATACTCTGCCAAATGATTCTGCACAAGGGAACTGTTTTAAATTGTTCTATTTTTGCTTACAACTCTTTTATAGCACCTATTGAACATAATATGGTATAGTTTTCTTAAATGCATTATATATCTATTGTCTATATATAAACCTTCGCTTACATCAGTCAACTGTAGCGCGAAGTGCGTATCGATTGGTTAGAGGATGTAGGTTACAGGCTCCCGGGTCAAAGGTCACGGGTAGGTCACCTCTGCTATCAGGGCATCGGGCCGTCTGCCTCAACTAATAAAACCTTAGGATGCTCCGAATACTTAGTAGTATTGACTGACAGTAAGTCTAGATACAATAAATTCTCGTCCTGCGAATAGAATAAAAGAAACCTTTTTACAATCTTTACTGGGCAGATTATTTACATAATACATTCTGATGCCGTTGCTATTTTCATATCAAAAATATATGTTTCATATTTTTGACTGTACTCATTTTAGATGATATTTGGAATCTATTTTATGTATAAACCCTGGTCATCCCTTGTCAAAACAAACAGGCTTTAATGGATTCTTGAGAAAACTGTCAATTGCATTTAACTCTATCGAATTATTACATGTTTATTAATTTTAAAGATAGTTCCGTAAATGTATCTTCATAACATGGACGATACGGTATACTGGATGGATCTTGACAGACTTTTACACCCTTTATATGTCTCGTGAACGTTCCTATAATATTTATATATAAACAATTTCATACCGTTGTTATGTTTATCCCAAGTGCTTGTTCCTTACAATGTAATTCGCATAAAGTAAAACCGTAAAATACATTGTTACATACCTCTTTACCGGGATTTATTATTTATTTACGTTCAATTCTGCGCTCAGTGACAATAAATTCAAAATTATTTACCTGGTATCGTGTAAATTGTCCAGAGTAGGTGGTGTTTAATGTCAATTTAAAGATCAGTTTATAATGTGGTTATATTAAATGTAGTCTAGGTAGTGGGAGGATAGCGAAGTGTTTACATGTAGGCATTGATTTTTACGAGCAGTCACCTCGAGTATTGTGCAGATAACCATAATTAGGGAGCAGTTTCAACATCATTACATGCAAGTTAACGCAGATGTTTGTCCAACGTAAAACACTGCTTATTACTAAAATTACAAAGCAATAAATCAAGTTGTGAGTACAGTGCATAATTACGGCTTCAGTATTTTGTTCGTTACCCGGTTCCCACTGAGTAATCACTCTCGTGTCTTTAATACATGTGTAGCTACCGTAACATTGAGCGTAATTATAACAACATATGAAACGGTTTTATAGTGACATTCGTTTGATTTACAATGTTTAATATAATGTCTATGTATATTTAGTTTATTTATAAAAGGCACACGACGCAATTGCGAAGAGAGCAATTCTTTAAAAAATAATACGAACATTATAAAAGTGAGTTGAATGCATGTATGTTTAATCACTGAACGGTTTTTGATGATATTAGCAGTATTGTAGCTTATGTATCGAAATACTTGCTTTTGCCCGTGGGTTTGTGGGTGCGTGATCCGCTCGGCGTAGCTAAAATACATTAACCCGTTATGCTTTGCGCAACTCTGTTTCCTAAGGTTGTGAGATTTCAATCAATGGAAGGAATTTATTTTCCATTCCGATCCTACCATTTGCACAGAAGCAATATCGAGGTGTAAACACATAATAAAGCAAAATTTAAATAACGGTCAGCAAATTATAGCTTCCGATACTGCCCAACACGCAACCATATATTACTTTTCAAACCTTCTTCGCTCGAGAAACACGACCAAGGATAAAAGACATTTGCATGCAAATACGATGGAAGAGAAGGAGGGTTATTATACCTTGGTCGTGTTAGCTGAAACAACTCGTGCACTTTCTCACGCTGGCTACGAATGCACAAAGCCAATTTTCCACAAGAGCAAAAATAACACAAATTCAATTAGGGTGAATGTTTCTGTTTTGCAAAATTAGATGCAGGGGGGAAGATTTGTAGGTGTAATATAAATAGCAATGGTGTACGGTGAGCAACAGATGTAGGGAGAAACAGTGTAAAATTTAGACAATAAACAACTTTGATTACGGGGTATAAATTGGGGTGCATAGTAGATACAGCAATATATTTAAATCAAAACACTGTGTTCTTGTGCAACCATTCTAGACTCTAACCCGAATATTTCTTCATTCCTGGATAATTAACTCATACAGATGTTCCAAAAACTGTTCTAAACAATTTGATTACTACGTCCGACTAACCTGCATAGCTACTTTGAGATATCTTGTACTTTTGTAGGCGCAGTCGGGCCGGAATGAGGCCGCCGGATCGATAGCACTAGACGCGAACACCGCTTCGCTACAAGCGGTTTGTTTTGTTGTGACATAACAGTTTATACACCCCCGTAGCATACGACATTGGTGAAAGGGGTGATAATGGGTTCGCTTCAGTTTTTTTGTCATTTTTAGTCAAGTCTATGAAACGGTCGGATTGTATAATAACTTTATTTTCGTGACGAGGGTAAGTCGACTTTTCAAGTTATATTTATTAATATTCGGCACACATACATCCTAAAAAACACTCGCATAGCATGTCGGATTTTACCTTATAAAAATCGAATATTCATTAAATATAATGTACTAAGTATATATACCTATATAACATAGTATAGAGAAAAGGACATCCGTGAAGTTTCATATTTTCTCATGTTCAATGCATTCCTTTTTTATGTAGTCTTATCACTCAATTATTTTTACAAATTTAGACAAAACAAGTCATTAAAAATACTATAACCTCATATAATATTCAAGTAAAATATATAATGTGCAATTAATCACTTGTCCATAAAACATAGGTACATTAGGGTAACTTCATATTTTGTCGTCAGACATACTTAGTGTTTCACCTATGAATATGCCATGCATGCCATGCTGGACATGTCTATGCAATTTCCCTTTTATGGAAGCATTATTCAAACTCACACTTTTTTCATAAAGAATTTTGTCGAATTTGTCACACAAATTTTAATTTTTAACATCGAGTAGACAGAAGTAATACAGATACCGCCTGTTGCGGTATTAATTGAAACAACTAATCTTACTAAACACTGGAATGTAATGAGTATATTTTTGATTTTATTCTTATCCCTTCTTAAGTACTTACATTACTCCTACACAATTTTTAAATCGAACTAAAAAAAATACTATAGGTATATGATTGAAATAGAATCAACAGAAACAAAATATTTTATCGATTGTTTTAAATTTACTACAAGATTTTCCGTTGAAATTCAAATAAAATTCCACTTCCAGCGCCGCATTACGTTTTTTATGCCCTACGATGATACGTTGTAACAATGGGATCCTGTAATCAAAGAAAAGTCATTTCCATCCCTATCTATAGTATAGTTAAATTGAGTGCTTCTTTGTTCTCAAATATTCATTGTTTTATGGCAGTTTTATTTGCGTCCATTGACTATAAAACATCAGAACAATTGTTATATCTTCCGTTATGGGGATTTTGCTATTCGTTTTCTTTGTAAGTGCCATTCGTGTTCTAAGGATAACGTTTCCTATCTTTTAATATTTTACCTATATGCTTATAGCTATATACATAGTATATTCTTGTATTAAATGTAGATATTCAAAATTAATTTAAAAAATGCTAATAAACAAGGGTGGTATGTATATCTCTTTCCACTTTATATTTCCTTATCGACGAATAAAGTATTAAAAGCTCTATAAAATAAAAGAATCAATCTTCTAATCTGTAATCTAATCAATCAAAAAAAGATTTAGTTCATTATTTTACTCGGGTCTTCTCTAAAACGAAGGAGTTTCTCAATTCTCTCTCCTGTTACAGGTTTTTTAAACTTATCAGGGGAGTTCCAAGTATATGTAACCACACACCCAGGCTGTATTTAAATAAATTGTTTAAACAAATGATTTTAGTTTTTTTTTTGGTTTGTTTTATTAACTCGGTATCTCCTTGGGCTTCCAGCCCACTGATGTGATTCTATTTGTGTTTAATAGGAGATTGTCCTATGGTATATTACATGGGAAACCAGAAGCATCGGTGATCTATTCTGTAGAATAGAATTACAACATAATGTTGTTTGTGTTACAAAACAAAACCTTGCACTACTAGATAAAAGAATATAAGTTTAGCTGGTGTCAGCAATTGCACATTTGGATGCAAAATTCAAGTTGAATAGATGGCATCGTGGCGCCGCGTAAAGCACAGAACATTGGTGTGTTCACTGAATACTAAAGGATTCAAGCAAACTAACTAAATCAACCCGGGACAGATAAGAATTTGTTTTTCCGCTACGAATTACATTCAATTTGCATGTACCGTGGATTTATGATTTTATTTCCTGTTCTTGCACGTGCCATCGTCTTGTAAAGCGCGTCGGGTAAACATACTTATAAATTATAATGTCATATACTTATTCAGATGCATGTGGTCATATACATATATATTATATGTATATACAATTTCGATATTATTTAGCATGAAAGGTATGAAGTCACTGACTTGTATATTTACTGATTGTTATATGATTTTATTCATTCAATTTCATATAGGTAGTTTAATCGATTCTTTCCTGCAACGATCCATGTTCAATTAACAATTACTATAGCAACACAAAATAACGATACATCATTCCTGTAACTTACAAGATCGTCGTTTAATTACAAAATGTGACTGTTATTGTTTTCATGAAAAGAACAATAGGTATATGCTAATACAACGTTTTAAATATACGAGAGCTGTGAGCAATTAATAACACTATGCAAGAGCAAATGTAGGCTTCTAATTAGGTGTCGTAAAGAACCTTGTGTAGTAGGTGGTTATTTATAATCACCATAAAAAGTCGCGAGAGACACCATCAAGATATCTGCAGTAATTAGTCTTGAGTGCAATTTTAGAGCTTATGAGTAATGCACTTACTCATCACTTTTATAAGGTTTTAAATAACACGATTATTTATGGCAAGCCTTAGCTAGTACAATTTATGTGCCTTATAAAATTTTAGATCACACATAACAAACAATATAATGGAGATAAGTTTTAAAAAGGTTAAACCATTTAAAACACGTTATAAGGGCAATAATAACATATAATAGTTTAATACATAATCTGGAAACAATGCTCTACACACAAGTAAGGAACAATTTTGACAATGCCTAAATCTAAAGTAAACTTTGAAAAAGCACAAATTAAAATTACGAAATCACAGCCAGTATTAATCTCATAATCCATACTGACATGTTATTATTACTCTCCATTTAAAGCAAGATTTAATTTAGCAATCGTTTTGAAGGTGATGTGTTTAGACTCGATATTATCGTCTCTGATCAGCTTACCGTCTTTATATGAGCATGCTTTCGTAACAAAAGTCGTGACACACGTAACTGGTTTTCATCTTGTGATTGACTATGCCCATGTAGGTACTTCGGCAATTGTTCACTGTTCATTGTGTAATTTGGTTTATGATGGCAGTCTTTTTGCGGTCTTAATAAACGCATATTCTTAGCTGTATTTAGGTTGGTACACTGTCTGGTAATGTCACTTATGTGTGGTTATCAATGTTATAATATTTTTTAATATTAAATATTAAACAAGTTATAGCTGTCAAATGCAATGTAATTTTATTCATATGTACAACCTCTTGGTTTCTTGATCTTTTATTGAATTGTGTTCAATGACAAAAGAAAATATAAAGTTCAATGAAATTGCACACATCCCGCACGTTACGATGTAAGCGTTGAAATTGGAACGTGATTCGCCAGCGCGGATTTCACCAATCTTTTCATCTCCGCTTTTCCGATCGTCTCGAGCACAAGAATAAGACGCAGTAAATACTGACTGTCATCTGGTGGGAATATCCAAGGATTTTACATTCGCAACGAGTCGAGAAATCGCATTATTGAAGCACTCCCCCGAGGATATCAGCACTATATCGGTAGTTATCGACGTCTAGCAAGGATCGCACTAATGCTCTCGTCGCATACGGTCAACAAAGATTTCCTTCTACATTTTTACCATTTTCAAGCATTGGCACGGACGAGGAACTGACTTTATTAAACATAAAATGCTGTTTTAAATTCAAGCACATCACGTTCGTTGTGAAGTAAAGAGATTCTCCTTGGCTTTTAACAAATTAAAACAATCTGAAGTTTGTTGAAAGTTTAAATTAAGTAACATTTAGTTTTAGTAAATCTCGTTCCCAACGGTAATAAAAAGATGTCATTCGAAAGAAAGACATCTCATCCTTGAATTTCTTAACAGCGTTGCATACGAAATGCAGTGTAAAGAAGTTGCGGTGGATGTCATTTAACTTTCTTAATTTATTCAGTAAATTTTCTGCATGTCGAGCTTCTATTGGAGACATCATGTCGGAATCCTTAATTTTAGCTATCACTAAAGATGCTTTAATTAGGAAACTTTATTCGATAAGTTTTCACCGTTATTATAAAAGTAATATACATAAGCTAACTTTACTTTGTTGGCATTATATATTAATATTTCGTGTTGTCTTATTCACACTATTATATAATACTAGCTGCGCCCCGCGGTTACACCCACGTAAGTACGTATCCCGTAGGAATATCGGGATAAAAAGTTGCCTTTATGTTATTCCAGTTGTCCAGCTGTCTACGCACCAAATTTTATTGCAATCGGTTCAGTAGTTCTTGCGTGAAAGAGCAACAAACACACACACATCCTTACAAACTTTCGCATTTATAATATTAGTAGGAAGGATTGTTATTTTATGTTTACACGTTTTTTGTGTCGATTTGCGCTAGATTTTTTAAGATTATACGTTAATGTACATATATGGTTAAGATTTACCGTTGTCATAGATCCCGTGGGAAAGATAACAATTTGCCAAAGGCTATGGGCTATGGCCGGTATGTACTCTGACCACGATCTGGCCTCAATAATGTATGAGGCACCTCTACCACGTCAAACTCTCTAATTACGACAAACAATCGTATAATTCACACCACGCTCGGTTATCGAACTCACCTCCTAGAACTTTATGCCTACAAATCTGTCATAACAAGGTCGTCAGGCCAGTGGTGACGTAATCGTACGCCTGGCGTAGTAACCTCGCAGCTCGCTTATATCATGACTATGTTCCGTTCATGAAGACACATAGAATATTAAATAATAATAAATCATTAAAAACATATACTTTTGCATGTCCTATATATATATTAATGTTATTGACGTGAATGAATTAAACAATAAAACTAGAATGAATATTGAATATATTTGTTTCGTAGTAGTAAATGATATGCGCCACCAATAGCTGAATAGGGCGCAACTGTAGTCCGCGTTGGTATGAACGAAGTAGCGTTAGTCAATTCTATTTCCGCGTCATCAGCTATTCCAAATGTTCAAGAGACTTCGGTGTTGCATATAGAATATAGATTACAGATACAATAGCGTTACATAAAGTGGCGCGCCACGCTGACTACCATAGCGCATAGGTAACTATTGGTGTGGAACGATGCTCGTCCGAATTGGAGAATAGAACATTTTACGGAAAATCATGTGCATTTTACTGATAACATCTTATTCGAGACTGGCCATTTCGAGATATCGCTTGTGGTTTGCATAGAATTTATTTTCAAGGATATTCTGCGATCGCTGAAACGCGTATAAATGAAGTGGATATTGCAAATCGGAAAATACACAGCGAGAAAAGTCTAACAGCAAATGACAATATATGTGTATTTGCATTTATGTTTATTTCGACTGATCTTCTCATAACTTTCTATGTGGTCTTAGCAATATTACATAGATATGTATACATATTACGCAGGTTGTAATAATATGTATATGTATATTTAGTTTGGTAATTATGATACGGCTTACTGGTTATATAAAACAACGAATATCGGATGACTGGCGCTTCTGACTGAGTTAACAATTAGCATAGAATATATCTTTTAACAGATTAAGCAAATGAATCCATTGAACGTGTGTGATACACGGTTTCATTATTAGGGGCGATTTTTCGATCTTTTGTTATTTTACGTTCAAAATTAAAATCACCTGTAAAAAAGCAATTAGAACACATTTTTGGAATGGTTGTACGGTAACAAGAATAATCAAATAAGCATTTAAAAAGCCCTTTTTCCTTCAATTCTTAAGTCTATTTAGTTAAATTGATTGACAATATAACATATTTGTAGGCAAACCTTTAACATTATATGGAAACAATGTTTCGATGGAGTAAGTATATATAATCAAAGCTACAAAACACGGCTTTGTCGTTGGTCCCATGGTCCTGTTACTCCATTTTGTTCATAGTTACCTACACAAGTAATCGTTCTACATTCTTGCTTGCGTTGCTGATATTTTAAGGTCACCATATCCGCTAACAAGCTACTTAACTTTCCGAAATATATCCAATACAAAATGGAGGTAAAAACTGCAATGAAATCTGTAGATGTTTCCTAAACATGCAATTATCATGGCGTCATATGCATTGTTAGAGAAAGCTCGACATTGGTAGCGAAGTGGGTTGGTGCAGGCGGCGCGGGCGCGGGCGCATGTAGGTGAGCGTGTCGAGGTCGTGACGTCACCCGCTTTCTCTGCGCCGTTGTGCAACAGCCGCTGTTGGCGTTCTCACTACGTTCTTGCACTCTGCCCTTACTATGCTTATTCACCTTTTTATTGAGTATTATCTGTGTTGAGTACTTGAGTACACATTCAATGGACTTTCTACAATGTATTTTCATCGTCGACTCGGCATTTAATATTGTTAATGAGAATACATCTTATATAACAGTTTACATAACTTGACATAGCAAGCTTTTTACTATAATATTAAAGTTTGAACGGATCGCCCTCAGCTAACATGTTTAAAAATTGTTGTATATTTAGAAGTTCTTCGGAAATATAAAGAATCTACAATCTACACGTATTTTGCGATAAAATAATTTATGTGTAAAAAGAAAAGAGCTTTCTTAAAATAGCTATAGGGCGTCATAAAATCGCTAGATGAAATATTTTAATATTGTTCCGAGCTGGCGTTGTGAGAACAAAATCGTGTATTGCATATTTATATTTTATGTTTCATCGTAAAATGTTTGAAGTAACCAAGTTTATTGTGCAGCCAATAAAATACAGTAAACAGCGTCTAGGTGTTGCATGTGCAAGTTATGTCGAATAAACTAGAAGTAGTTGTTTAAACCATACATTGTTACGATATTCGTATGATGATAAATGATTTATGTGCCATTTTCAAGGCCATTAAAACTAGTGCATCTAAATTTATATTTATTTTCTTTGTTCATTGATATCAGAGGATATTAAGAATAAACGTTTGTCATATTTTGATTTGTTTAACATAAGATTTTTTATTTATATCGTTAATACTCGATCCAGTAATCGTTAAAGGACTCACAAAATTCCTTGTGGGTTACTTATAAGAGTTATTTTATGCAAATTTTGAAATATCACCTCCCAGAACCAAAGTTTGAGAACATCCGTATATCCGAAATAACAATATTTTTCGATAACATTATACAATCCTAAGTAAATAACTAAAACTTTAAAATTAATTATATCTGTATATTTTTTTTCATGAAGCATTGACACCGAATCTGAAAATGCCTTGAAAAGCAAGGCTATAGCTAAATTTATAGTAATCCTGTTATATTCTATAGCTCTTTAATACTTCACTGTCCAATAAAAAAGTTACGAGCATAGTATAATTCATAGAGTATTAACCTAATCAGTTTTTACACCTCAGTTCTAGTTAATGTGTTGAAATAAACAATGCACTTAATGTTTGCAACCTTGGTTTCTAAACGAATGGAGATTTTAGACTGATTTGTGTTTATCGTACGATCAGTCACACGGACGTCTTAACCTACATAACGATTTAGATTTTTATTTATTTTAGTCAGAATTGTAGTGCTAATATATTTCTCTGGCATTGAATTGTTATTTATTTAGTTTAAGTGAAATTATGAGTATTTTGAACTAGTCTTTTTATACGAAATCTGGTTGAGGTATTTTTATCTTAACCTCTATCGTAACCTTTTAACAAAAGATGTGGGTAGACTAGAACTAGCATCACTGGAACTGTGTTAACCGTTGATGTTTCTAGAAGTATCAAGAGTTAAGAACGTAAAACATGACATTTACATGCATTAACTATCGCAACCTTGGTATAGCTGCGTAGAAAATACACATATCTTCGTAATACTTCATCCACACAACAGCGTCATGGTACAAATTTAAAAAATACATACAATGCGTATTTATACCTAAAAAGTATCTATACCAGAGCTGTTGTACATTGAGTGTCTTAGGGCAGGCTTCGTTATTTCCTGCTAGTCTTAACCTATTATCTATTTTTTTATATGACTGCCATTTTCATAAATTTTTTATCATTTTGACTGAAGATAATGTGAGCTGTGAAACTGGACACATATTTTCCCGTTGTTTCCTGCAATATGATACAATATTTCTCTGTCTTATGTACTATATACTTGAGGATTAATATCAATGATTACAGCCTGGCTATTAATTGCAGAC
Source organism: Zerene cesonia (assembly GCF_012273895.1). NCBI lineage: Eukaryota > Metazoa > Arthropoda > Insecta > Lepidoptera > Pieridae > Zerene > Zerene cesonia. The sequence continues at coordinate 4,303,770 of NC_052121.1, read as the reverse complement.
GTGTGGAGCGCGGGCGGCGGGGGCGGTACAGCAGCATGCGGTAGCAGCGGCATGGACCTGAAACACGAGGTGGCGTACCGAGGGCTCCCCAGCCAGGTGAAGGCCGAGCCGGGCGTCAGCCACAACGGGCACCCGGCTAACGGCCACGTGCGCGACTGGATGGCGGGCGGAGGCGGCTCGCCATCCCCGGGCGCGGCGCAACCGCAGCCCAACGGGTACTCCTCGCCGCTCTCCTCCAGCAGCTACGGCCCGTACAGCCCAAATGGGAAAATAGGTATGTAGTATATATTCCTTCTATCTTGATAGTTTTTAGAATAAAGATATCTCTCTGAAAGATATGTAAATTAATAAAGACAATGACTGGGCAGTCTGTAACAAATAATTTACAAGCCAATGTCATAGAATTGTATTTGATTTGTTAAAAAATTATGTTAGTAAAGGAAGTAACAAAGAGAGTTACATGGAATTGCGTAAACGTTATTTAATGAACGTAATCAATTAAATACGTTCACTGCGTCGTATTTAAGTAATTTTGTTTCAATGACCATCAAACGTATTGCCTTTTCAAATTGTATTAGCATCATTAACTCGATTTAATTGTAGTACTCAACTTTAACACTCACAAATTTAAAGTACATATTACTTTTCACCGACTTAAAAAAAGAGGTTAAACATACTACTATATTTATTAGTTGTGTTTGTTAACGATAAATTTTTTATTCGTGAAATGATGTTTATGATTCTATTTTTCAATTGAAAGCTGGTACCTAGTAGACCCATTTAAATTTGGTTTCATTCTGACAATTTGTAGGCAAATTTAAGTTTTTGTTAAAAATCATTATTTGTTGTATGATCATTTCTTATCTTTTCACTTTAAGATTCATCACTGTCACACATATTTCCGAAAGCTTTATAAAACCCATTACGTATAAGCCTCAGAGAGCAATGCAAAACATGTAATTATTAAAAAGTCTGAATCCCGTGGTAAACGCTTCCAAAAACAATATTACGAGAGCGTTAGCAAAACAGAACCACGACCTACTTTCAGATATCATGTCACCATGCGTAATGGCGTAACAGCAGGGGCATTGGATATTACCCACATACTGTAAATCACAATAGTCGATTTACCAAGGACCGCGCCGTGAAGGACTCAGACACCCGGGTGGTTACACGTGCCTGTAATGAGAATAAAGCACTTTTGTTGAAGGATTACTCTTTTAAATTCGATTATTTCTTTATCGGAAAATACAAAGGGTTTATAAGTTTTGAGCCTTTGTGAGCCCAGCTGTATCGGAACTGCTGACATAATGATGTTCCCCTGCTTTTGTTTGAGGGGAATACTTCCGACACTGATGGACTGTTTTCATAGAGTTTCGCCTGCGGCTTTGCCCGCGTAGTCAAATAAATGATAGACAGTCCCGGGGATTTTCCCGCATAGTTTCCATCAGGTTTTTCCCACATAGTCCTATCCTCTTTCTAGGGTTTCAAACTATCTCTGTACCGAATTTTATAAATCGACCTAGAAGTTCCTGAGATTAGCGCAATCAAGCAAACAAACAACTCTTCAGCTTTACATACATATTGATACATATAGATGTAGATGGAGCCAAAGAAATAACACTTTATTTGCCAAGTTATAAAACCCGCGGTCAATGATATCGAAATAATTTAACAACGCGTAATATAGGTATAAATTCGACACGTAACAGACAATTGTTAAAATAATGAAATATAATTACCGAAGTAGCGTATTTACATATTTACACACATTTACACACATGACTTGTCTCGACCTCTTTGACTCTACCGCCACCAAGGTCGAACATAAAATATTTTAGTTATAACATTCGTTATCAGGACAAATTCGAATCTGCATAAAGAAACCGATTACTCAAAGCGAGACGTACATTTCGTATGTTATTCAGAACTGGTTGGTATTTTATCAGTATTCAAAAGGATTTTTCCGTTTTTATCGCTATCATACAATGCTGATAATGAGGGCAATGACCTGGGGATTGCTTTAATGCGTTAATAGATAAAAATTGTTTTATGTTTTGACTCTTCACTTGTTAAAAGGGCGTATTTGGAATATAACATACATCGCATTAAGGTTAAATTGAATTTTTGTTAACCATGGCTTATTCGATTTCTATGGTCGACAAAGGAACTGGTAGGTTACGTGCTATTTCTCGCTGCACTTTTGTGGGGGTGCGGTATCGTCCCCAATTCGTGCCGAAGCGTACTCGACATTCAAAAATTTCAGTGCATATTTTTATTAAAAAATATTTTAATTTTGTATTTAACTCAAATACTAAACGCGTATATGAACGTAAAAAGAACGTATAACTACCATATGCTTGCCTTTATTTATCTCAATGAATATAATATCTTAGAATGGCTGCAAAGTTATTCACGGCGGCGTATATCACGATTCGCCACAATTAATTATACTTGGACAATTTATTTGACAATCTAAGTTCGTTGCCAGCCACGAAATGATTAAGTTCACTTCCCTTATATTAATTTGAAGTGAAACCCGGTCGAGTTTCCGAGAACCAATTAACAAACTTGTCTCACCGAAAAATATTTGCGTCCATGCCGCTAAAAGCATCACGTTGCATGCGCCCCTCATTATTTTCTCGTTAAGATTTATTTCACGGCACTACCGACGGCGATGGCTCTAAGAACCAGATACTATCTAAAACTTCGTATTACCTACCTATAATCATCGAGCAAAAACCTGGGACGGAATATACGCTTGTTAAGACCGTCAAGGCAGAGACTAGCGAGTGATTAATTTTTTTTGTTTACTGATTACGCGGATAAACCTTCGGTAGAAATTAATTTATTGGTTTTATACCGACGCTTGTTGCGTAACAAGGACGGAACGGAAAACATTAACGTTATACAAAGAGTGAGTAAGTTTTTAATGAAAATTCATTTTCGTAATGCGAGCCGATAAGATCTTTGTAATTAATTCAATTACCGAAGAATTATGGGAGCGAATATCACCATTGTATATCTGATGTGGACATCCTTGCCGCATACATATAGCGATGTATATACATATATAAGAATATGAAATCAATTTAAATTGTAGGTATATCATATGGATACTTAAATATTTTTTCAAAGTAATCTGTATGCATTTTTCATCTGTCTATAAAACTTTTTTACGTTTGTTCGCCAACGAACGGGTGGGAAAAATAAATAAACCAAAACGTATCGCTGTATTTCACATGACTTGAGCAATCGGGGTATTTAAAGAATTCTAATTTGATTTTTAAAACCGTCGCAACGAAATGCAGACTGCAGCGTAGGTGGATGCAATGTGCTTATTTATTTTAATAAAATTAACGTTTATATTTGTGTCCGTTCAAATTTAAATATCTATTTCTTTCGTTATTATATTTCAAATATTGAGGTAAATGTTGAGGTTATTTTCTGTGACGAGCTTAGGAATCTCCATAAATAGTATAAAGCTGAGGAGCTTGTTCGTTTGTTTACTGATTGCGCTAATCTCATTAACAACTGCTGGGATTTTAAAAATTATTACAGATATACAGATGGACGTAGTCCCTGTGCACTACAGGCTATACGAGGCTAGTATATATGTACCACGGGCGACCGCGGCGGACCGTTAGTGTAAAAATATCACGTTTCTCTGCTTTCAAAAACGGATATCCACAGAAACGTTTTTCCTGTTCTTTATTAAATATGTTAATAATATTAAACGAATTGTAGAAACTGCCTTAAATATCAATTGCGACAAGTTTATTTATTTTAAAAGTCATTCACAATATAAATACTGAAATTCGCATATTAAAACTGTTACTGATATTGAAATATTATAACGATCGTCGTTGCCCTATTCCTTGCAACGTACCTACACGAAATGTATAACAGTAAATTATGGCATCTATACCCTTGTATTAAGATATATATTGGTCATAACGAAATGGTAACAAAGATTTGCATGAATATAGATGTCGCTGCGATCGTAGATAATATGTTTAAAATGGCTGCGCGAATATACTAGAATAATATTTATTATAACTGGCAGTCTCTATCGCTTTATAACTGTGAGTCCTGGAAACCACAATAACAAGAATATATTTCATGTGAAAGTAATAAACCGATGATACAAGAAAATATGAATTACGATAGAAGGATATTTGAGTCTTTTGAGATTCGATTCAGTGGCTGTTCAATAGAGATGATACCTATTCATTATATCCGAGTACTGCTTTTATAAGTTTTCGTAAAAGGAAAATATATAAAAATAAACATGTTTGTTTTGTGATAAATATAATGCTGGAACAATCGTTACAAACTTTCAAATACGACTACATCTGCGTTTATAAAGTGAATATTTTTATATTTATGATAAATATCTTCAAAAAGAATTGTCAAGCACAGTTATCGTAGACTTTTGAAAATATCTTGTTGGATATAGTATTTTTAAGAATTATATGTAAGATTCTTGAAGGAGTAGCCTTCATTTGAAAACATTATTAACTTATTAATAAACTAGCTTTTCGCCCGCGGCTCCGCCCGCGTAGAATTCGCTTATATCGCGCGACATGGTAAGGAGTATTTTCTTCGCATTTAAAAGTATGGTTTGTTCTTTCCCACGTTTAGTTCCATCTTCATACCAAGTTTCATCAAAATCGGTTTGACAATAACGAACTTTCATACAAACTTTCATCCCCTTTTTCAACTCTTTCTACCCTTTTTTCGCGATAAAAAGTATCCCATGTCCTTTCCCAAGCTCAGTTATATCTTCATACTAAATTTTATCAAAATCGGTTCTGTGGTTTAGGCGTGAAAGCGTAACAGACAAACATACAGACAGACAAGAGTTATTTTCGCATTAATAATATTAGTAGGGATACAAAACAATCAATTTCAATGAGATTCCTAACACTTATTTGAAGATTTCTACTTTCTAACATGCATTTTAATATGAAAGCATTGTTCTTAAGGTTAATGAATTAGTGAAAACATTGAGAAAGCGTGCCATTGCATCGCCGTCTGCCAACTTGGCAATGTCGGTCGTTTCATATAAAATTGCATAATGCAACGGACGAATTTAGCTTTAGTGTGTCAATTGTTTTATATATGAAGTTACAATGTAATTATTTTGTTGGACATTCGCTGTCAGACACGTGTAAGGAAGTAGTAGACATTATAAATGACAGCTGTAACTTCAATAAAATATAATGATTAAATTGAAAAATTATTTAAAAAAACTGAAACGACCATTTAAAATCAACATGGTCCATTCACAATTATATTCTTGTTATCAAGATGCGATTGTTTGGTGGTAAAGTTTTTGAATGATGAACCAAATTTAATTTAGTATAAATTTAAAAGTTCTTTAACCACCGCAATAACGCATTATTCCTAATAAACATAGACTATATTTTATTTATTTGTATCGCATATCAACCCGGTCGGAGCCGGTATTAGCGGCTAGTAATGTACAATGTCTAAATAACAAAAGAAGAGCATACAATTTGCTGTAGATCGAATTTCACTGCAATAAAATGTGAAACGTAAAGTGATGCAAATAAATTACGGTAACATTACGAATGAGCATTATAACATAATTTTCCATATTTTGGCCTTTGTCAAAACTTCGCAACTCTTACCTCTTTCAACAACAGTTCATTAAAACGTTTCATAATCAGTATTGTCTATCGCTGAACCGGGGCCAAGGCCAGCTTTATCGCTGTTTGAACCCGTGTGAACCCGACATGGCGCAATCTGCTCCCATAATGTGTACGCGGCTTAATCTGCTCGTTAGCAATGATTATACCCCTATAGACAAGCTTATTGGCTTTATCTTAGCAATCACTTTAAAGGAGAATCCTATTTCTCTCAATGTAGCTAATTAGAGAAATTCTACTGCTAATTCCTTTTAAATTTACGAAGAGAAATCCCGTTTGCGAGAATTTAACGGCGACACAATTGAGAAAATTAATATTCGAATTGAAATTTCGAATTCGTTGAATATTTTATTCGAAGAATTATTTATTTGCAGCGAATCTGTGTAAATAATATGGCAACTGGCAATACAATAAAATTAGACAATCTGAAGTGAAACAATGAACGGAAGTTCGGTTCAATTTGCGAGGATATAGATGATCGATTATACATGCGATAAGACTGAACGCATGAAAAAATATTCACAAACGCATTAAGTAATAATAAAGCATCATTGTACGTGCAAATTACACATAGTCATGCAACCAGACAAAATTTAATTCATAGGGACAACAATCCCACTATACCCATAATTTATATTTTCTATAGAATTTATATATGGCATATACAACAAAGGTTTTAAAAAGTAGTTATTATTAGACATATAAAAACAATCATTTATGTATAAGAGTTACAAATCATTGCATTGAACTTAGCAGGAATAGCCGGTATTCTTACATGTTCTGTTACAAACTAAGACATCGTGCGTACGAAGTGTTGCTATAACTAAGAGCTTCAATAGATTTCCGATCAATGGCAAATAAAATAAGTGTAAATGTAAATAAATTAGCAACGGAAGTCGCTGATCTCACCCGCGTGGGGGCTGGGCGGAGTCTGCCGCACGCGTTCACAGCGAACCCGAGTGCCGACAAACGGCATTGTCGAGCCGTGCGCTGAATTGATACGGACAAACCGACAAAACGTTATTGACACTACATGTACGTGGGTGCTTAGTGAAGCGCCAATGCTCAGGATATAAAACGATGCTATTAACAAATCAACAGCAACGTTAATTATCTTATTTGATGAACTTTATCGAAAAGTATCACTTTGTGGAATTATAATTATAAGTATTATGGTAAGTCTAGATGTGTATAACATCTAGACTTACCATCGTTAACCATACTCGTTTTATCGTGAATTATAAAAAAAACAAATATTAATAATAATTATAACATATATAAATCAATCCATTATATTTAATCTTGTTAAATCGCTTGTAAACCACAATACTGAGACGACAAAGTCTCTATTTGTTGCAACTCACAAATTTAATGATAATATTTCGATTTCATTGCCGCAAGAAATAACTTTTGTTTAACCCGTGTGAATAATTTACGGAGATTGACTGAATGTAATTGTATTTCATATAGAATCATCCCGAATGGAAATCTTATTGTTCGCAATCATCGGCGCGTGAAATCAGTCGCACTTCATGAATGCATTGATACAATTACAGAGCTTATGGCCTGTTACATTTATGTTGCTTATATTGTAATCGATCATTGTATATTATGCAATTATTCAACCAAGGTGAAATTTCATGCTTCACCAAATTAAAATATAAATAGAATACGACTAAAACAATAAAAACATTCAAACGTATTTCCACGACCGGTTATAACTGAATAAGAGTTGGAGCGAATGATAACATCTCGAATTGGGTGTGCAGTTTATTAAAGTGTCGTTAATTTAAGATTGCAACAAAAATATATTGTACCGATAAATATCAGTGAATCGCTTGATGATCGTGTGAGAAAAGGGGGCAGAATCTGATATTGGAGACGAGAAAGATTTATTTTTAATTGAATAGTTGTAGGAGCTTATAAAATCGTAAGTATATTGAATGCGTAAACGATAGCGTTCAATATTGACCTATGTATGACGTCTACGTGCAACTAGGTCATGAACTAATGGGGTAGGTCGGACGCTTTCTAGAATTGGGACGATTCGGGATAGCGTGTCCTACTTACGTGTCCTGGGTCGACCCGGTTATAAACTCGTTCTTTATCTCGATCTAACAATGGAGGAATTAATAGGCAAGATTAAATAGTTTTACATGGTCGTATTGGGCTTGACCCCGTGTGTTTTGTACTATCTTTGTTTTAAATCTTGTGCCGTTTAGGCGAGGACGAGTTGGTTTATCGTTTTTTCTAATCATATTGATTAAAGTTTAGGTTTAGTACCTAAAGACTTGGAATATGTATGTTTTTATTTAAAAATTTAATTAATTCAAGTGTGGACATTCCAACTGCATAGCAAGGCTTCAATTATCCGTAATACCATGAGATAATTTCTCCAAAAAGATGTAACAATTTACCCTCATTTATATTCTCATCACAGATTGCAGTAATTTTACATTCTGCGATCAATACACGAAAAGATACTTGATTTAGAACTGGTTTATTTTAAGAAAGCGCTTATGCGATTTTGTAACGTTTCGAAATTTTTAAATGTTTATTTCACGTCAGTTACAAAAAATGACAAATGTTTAAGAAATAGCTCTTCGCTCACGAAGCATGCAGTTCGATAAAGATGTTGAAACGTTGTTAAACTGATGTATGTATGAATCTTGAAAATTTGAATTCGAAAACAAATATATTAAAAAAAAAAACATTGTTTTAAATATATTTGATATGAAATCTAAAGAACTATTAAGAGTTTTATGTGTAATTTGTCTTCTTTCGATATATTCCGATGTGTGTATCCGAATTCTGTGAATCACAAGAGATTTGTAAACGATTTTAAGTAGTGATGTTATATATCGTACCTATTATCGATTGCAAAAAATAGTAGTAGTATTGATTTCGCGGGTGAAGTTAGTGTCAACACAGGCTCTCAATTTAAAATTCTTCCATGAAAACAATTATCTTGCCACATTGATAGATAAATCGATTCATTCATCGCATCGAAATCGCGTACAAGTCTATTTCACAATATTTTCACACACATGATTAACAACACGCGTTCCCACACTATCCCATACAGTGAGAGCCGTGAAGCGTCAAACCAATTAATCACTTTTTAGACGTCGATTATCGATAGCATCGACACTTCGCTTTCACTAGTCCAGGGCAAATGCACCGCATAAATAAAGCATGAGGTATCTCATCCGTATTCAAGGGCGCATGGACGCTTGCAGAGCGCCGCTGCGCTCCAGAACATTCAGAGTAATGACGTAACACATCTTGAAATATTAAATTACGTCTCGAAATGAACGAGCCATTTGAAACTCAATAAAAGCAATACTTGTTCACGTTACGTGAAGATTGTTGGTAATCTGAAGGCGAAGCAATGGAACAAAAGTATCATATTGGGGAGTCAAATATATTTAATTTGTATGTGTAATTACATGAGTTGTATTTAAAATATATATGCAATTATCATTCTAAAATATTCAGCTTATCTTCTTACATCTTAAATAACTACTGCTACGAACAAAACATTGTGTTTTTATGTATGGATTATTTTCTGTTTTTCGGTTTCCTTTTATCAAAGTTTGATGGATGTTATTAAAGTAAATAAGAAAGCGATCTCGTCAACATGATATGACGTTCCGCGTCTAAAATAACGCTTAGGTATACAACTACTTAATGAGCTAATAAAATATTTAAAGTAAAATTTAGTTGCAGTAAAGCAGCCCGGTAAGCTGCTTTATAGCTTGAAAAGGCCACGTCTAATGGCGATATTCATCCACTATTTATAACACGATGTCTCCGAGTAAGAGACCTTAAGTCTTGGCAATAGAAATTTAACTATCCGTAAAGCCTGAGCAACGCTAACGATCGCATTTAAAGTGGGGTCATAATTTAAGCAACGCAGCCTTCGCTTGGAAAATGTCGTGAATTGTGATGGATATTAAATTGAGAATTAAATATGTATGTCCCTGCTGAAGTTACGGTTCTAAAAGTCCAGCGAAGATAGGGTGTCCCACTAGCGTATTAAATTATCTACTAAAAGGTTTTCAATCTGTGGATACAAAGTTGTTTTACTCCTCTTCCTTTTTGTTGATAAACACAAGATACACAATGTTGTGAGATACACAAATGTGCAAAACATTAGAGTTGAGTAGATCGCAAACTTTGACTGTCTTCTTACATTTATCATATGTAGAACCTTTTGTATTATTGCTACTAGTTTTTGGTTACGATCCAACAAGGCATGTCTTACTTTTGTTATTGAATAAAATATGAGTTCCTTGTTAAAGACCTACAAAAAGGCATGTTACGGTAAAACCTGACGCTAATAATAATATGACACATAACATTTAAATGTATTGCATTGAAGCATTTCGTAGAACTAGAAGCATAGCAAAAAGTTACATTACACTAAAACTAATGGTTACGCAATTAATCTAGTCGCTTGCTCGAATTAACTGCAAGAGAACACTCGCAAAGGTTAATAACTGTAGTTATTAAGAAACTGGTTTTGGTATTAACTTGATTAATTTACTTGTCATACGGTGACATATGTAAATAATCTTGCCCGCTTTTGTGCTGTGCTCATAAATCGTACCGTTGATGAAACTGCATTGTATAAATGTAAATTTTGTTTGAATAACGACATGACTTTTTTATTTCTATACACATGGTTATTGTTTACTTTTGTCTTGCAATTAAAATTAGCTGATTATAAAGATTATAATGCAATTATACTTACAATTTGTACAACATCAAAGATTTTCTTTTTATTCAAAATCATCTATTTTGATCGACCGAAAATTTAATGTTTATAAAATCATGGATAAATTAATATTAAATACTTAAACCTCACATTTGCAATAAAGTAATTATTAAAATGGTCAGATGCTTTAATAATAACCAATTAAAAAATTTGTCACCCTTAAATGACCTCAATGTTATTGTTTCGAAAGAAACAATTAAACTCATAATTTTTGGCTTTAAAATATCGTCATCACAAAGAGATTCATTCCAGTCCCGTAACAATAATAAGATTTTTCAGTTTTTAATCTGTTGAAAGAAAACTGTAAACAAGTCTTAAAAGAGAAATGAAGTGAAGAATACAACAATGGCCACTGCGGGAGCTATTTTCTAGTATTATTCCGCAAACAGTGTGGCTTCCACCGTACAACTATAATTCCTTTGAAGTACCTTACTTTCTATTTCAACGTTGTTACACTGAAGTTTATTAAAATAATATAACGTATATTTCAATTTGCGTTTGCAAAAGGTTTTGTCTTACAATTTAATTTCCAGTTCTGAAAGGGATTGCAAAATATATAAGAAATTGAAAGAAAACTATGAACATGTTTTGATATCTAGATATTACTGCAGGATGGACAAAAAATATAGTAATGTAGTATCTGGTATATGTAGCAAATATTTCATATGTAACATTTATTTACAGGTAAGTTTCATGCAGTTTACCACGTGGCTTCCTATCATCGATTATAACGTATGGTAAGAGACATTATATTCCAAAAGCGCTTTAATTATTATTTATTCTTAATTTCACATAAACATATTAAGGAAATGCATAATTCTCATTCATCAAACGGCTACTAATTTTTAATAATATTTCTATTAAAATATCGGGAAATATAATAAAACGTAAAGTGTTGAAATCTATGTATTTAATACACTCGTTATTAATATAATCCTTAGTGCTAATACACACACGACGCATCACATCTTTTGAACCTTTGAAATGACTATATAGTGAAGAATAATAATATTAATTTACAGTTAATTGATCTATCATGCATAATAACACTAACAAAGGGTGCAGTATTAGCTCTATGTGCACGTCGCTCCATTGTCGACTGATTGTTAATGTCTTTACATTTCATAATAATACATCAAGGAATTATAATCCAAATTTGGCCATTCTATCCAATCGTGAAGCTCTCTTTCCTTTCTAGGGCATATTTAACGTACTATTACATAATGCGAAATTTGTTTGAAAACATTCACTGTGTATTCTTGTAAGATCTTTATCAAAACAATTAGGAAACGAAAAGCACAATCAGTGAGCGGACTGGAGCTTTTTTTCGTAAGAGTCTTCTTCGTTTTAAAACAAGTTAAAACTTATGCGCATCAGCATAAGAACATGCTAACATGCTTTTGTTTCCAAATAAATACCCCAGTAATTTTATAGAGACAAATTTGTTTGAATAGTAGCAGAAAAATTAACCATAAACTAATTACAATTGAAAAAGTTCTGACTTCTGAGTACAAAGTGTATCAAAAAAAAACTTATTTTCATCAGATTTCAGAACGCGTCCTTAAAGGCTGCGTGAATAAAATACTTATATATGTGCAACTCACCAGCCCGAAATAAATTATTGTACAAGTGGATCGAATTTCATTAGACCAGTTAAAGGACGTAACTTGACGACCAATGAGTAATGGCTTCTGCGCGATGAGATCACTTTCAAATGGTGCTAATTTAAAATAGCCGCTTGCCGACAACCCTGGGAGTCATTACACTTTGGCGTGTAGACTGTTTTCCGCAATAAGTAATCTTTCAATACACACCTAATTGCAGTAGAAAATACTGGCCAAATTTTGTTGGTATGTATATTGTGAATACGGAGGGAATTACACTGAAAACAAACATTGAAACGGCTCTTATAAATTGAATATATCGATAACAGACTACAGACTACAAAATTACGGAGCTGATGAATAAAAAATTAAGCATTTTTATATTATAAACTAATGTACATAGCCAATCAATTGCAAACATAAAAACACGTAAAAATAAACTGTTAGTTATCTATATAACCATCCATAATGAATGAATTATTCAGGCCAAAAATATATTTTTTTTATTTGAAATCGGAGTTTCTGATAAGCACGTTCAAACCAGCAATCTTTTCAACTATAAGTTATCAGTACAGACTATCTGTAACCCGCGGCGTCGCTCGTATGGTACCCGGGTAAAAAGTAGCCTATGTGTTAATTCAGACTATCATCTATCTCTGTACCAAATTTCATACAGATACGATAAGCTGTTAACGCGTGAAAGTTACGCGCATCTACATATATATCCATCTATCCATCCATTCAAACTTTCACGTTTATAATATCAGTAGGACTAGCCCGTTGTTTGTAATATTCAATTGCAAGTAACACGTAATATAACAACTTTCGTAATAATTCATCGATGTGGCACACAGCGCCATCTGTTACGCCATCGCGGAACCCAAAGAGGCAACGACATGCCGACATTGACCGCTAGATGGTGTTACTAGCACACGATATGAATGACGCAGGCGGTAAATGAACGTTCTTGACTGCGGCACTCGAGTTCATACTGACACAACACAACAGTGGAAATCATGCCGTAGTTTCAACTCGTGGCAACGTCACCTTGGTAACATTTTATTTACGCAAAGATCAACAACGGCTTTATCTTTTCTATTTTAATTGACTATAGCCACTTTATATAAATTTTAATTAGTTTCGTAGCATTTACATAATATTTTATATTCAGTTCACGTTAACACAGTGACGCGATTTTTCAGCGTGATTAGGTGAATTTTGTAAATTAAAATTAAGTTGTGAATAAATACATTTCCTTTTTACCATTTTTTCCTCGGCGTGCGTCACATTATTTAATAATCACGATAAGACTCGACAACGTTTTAAATTTAACTCCAAGTCGTGCCAATAGATGGCGTACGCGTTCCTAATTACTTATCATTGACGTATAGTATCATTGATATTAATTATTAGACATCGGATTATATGCACTATCAAAATGCTAAAATATGCATGCAAATATGCACTAAAAAAGGGCGAAATATGCAC